>NW_026604428.1:300000-380798 GCF_024763615.1 Phlebotomus papatasi
CCACCCTTGGGAGTTTTTTTTTTAATTTTTTAAAAATGCCAAAATCTGCTCTAGAAACCGCAATTCTTAAAATTTCTCAATGAAAATCACATTAGAATACTTCAAATAATTCTACCAATCAATTAATATCATTAGTTGAATTTTTTTCTTGGAAAAATTCCCACCAAAAATCATCATGACCCCACCCTTGGGAGGTTCTTTTTAATTTTTTAAAATTGCCAAAATCTGCTCTAGAAACCGCAATTCTTAAAATTTCTCAATGAAAATCACATTAGAATACTTCAAATAATTCTACCAATCAATTAATATCATTAGTTGAATTATTTTCTTGGAAAAATTCCCACAAAAATCATCATGATCCCACCCTTGGGAGTTTTTTTTAATTTTTTAAAAATGCCAAAATCTGCTCTAGAAACCGCAATTCTTAAAATTTCTCAATGAAAATCACATTAGAATACTTCAAATAATTCTACCAATCAATTAATATAATTAGTTGAATTTTTTTCTTGGAAAAATTCCCACCAAAAATCATCATGATCCCACCCTTGGGAGTTTTTTAATTTTTTAAAAATGCCAAAATCTGCTCTAAAAACCGCGATTCTTAAAATTTCTCAATGAAAATCACATTAGAATACTTCAAATAATTCTACCAATCAATTAGTATCATTAGTTGAATTATTTTCTTGGAAAAATTCCCACCAAAAATCATCATGACCCCACCCTTGGGAGGTTTTTTTTTAATTTTTTAAAAATGCCAAAATCTGCTCTAAAAACCGCAATTCTTAAAATTTCTCAATGAAAATCACATTAGAATACTTCAAATAATTCTACCAATCAATTAATATCATTAGTTGAATTATTTTCTTGGAAAAATTCCCACCAAAATCATCATGATCCCACCCTTGGGAGTTTTTTTTTTTAATTTTTTAAAAATGCCAAAATCTGCTCTAGAAACCGCAATTCTTAAAATTTCTCAATGAAAATCACATTAGAATACTTCAAATAATTCTACCAATCAATTAATATCATTAGTTGATTTTTTTTTGGAAAAATTCCCACCAAAAATCATCATGATCCCACCCTTGGGAGTTTTTTAATTTTTTAAAAATGCCAAAATCTGCTCTAAAAACGGCAATTCTTAAAATTTCTCAATGAAAATCACATTAGAATACTTCAAATAATTCTACCAATCAATTAATATCATTAGTTGAATTTTTTTCTTGGAAAAATTCCCACCAAAACTCATCATGATCCCACCCTTGGGAGTTTTTTTTTATTTTTTAAAAATGCCAAAATCTGCTCTAGAAACCGCAATTCTTAAAATTTCTCAATGAAAATCACATTAGAATACTTCAAATAATTCTACCAATCAATTAATATCATTAGTTGAATTTTTTTCTTGGAAACATTCCCACAAAAATCATCATGATCCCACCCTTGGGAGTTTTTTTTAAACTTTTAAAAATGCCAGAATCTGCTCTAGAAACCGCAATTCTTAAAATTTCTCAATGAAAATCACATTAGAATACTTCAAATAATTCTACCAATCAATTAGTATCATTAGTTGAATTATTTTCTTGGAAAAATTCCCACCAAAAATCATCATGACCCCACCCTTGGGAGGTTTTTTTTAATTTTTTAAAAATGCCAAAATCTGCTCTAAAAACCGCAATTCTTAAAATTTCTCAATGAAAATCACATTAGAATACTTCAAATAATTCTACCAATCAATTAATATCATTAGTTGAATTTTTTTCTTGGAAAAATTCCCATCAAAAATCATTATGATCCCACCCTTGGGAGTTTTTTTTTTTTATTTTTTAAAAATGCCAAAAATCTGCTCTAGAAGCCGCAATTCTTAAAATTTCTCAATGAAAATCACATTAGAATACTTCAAATAATTCTACCAATCAATTAATATCATTAGTTGAATTATTTTCTTGGAAAAATTCCCACCAAAAATCATCATGATCCCACCCTTGGGAGTTTTTTTTAAACTTTTAAAAATGCCAGAATCTGCTCTAGAAACCGCAATTCTTAAAATTTCTCAATGAAAATCACATTAGAATACTTCAAATAATTCTACCAATCAATTAGTATCATTAGTTGAATTATTTTCTTGGAAAAATTCCCACCAAAAATCATCATGACCCCACCCTTGGGAGGTTTTTTTTAATTTTTTAAAAATGCCAAAATCTGCTCTAAAAACCGCAATTCTTAAAATTTCTCAATGAAAATCACATTAGAATACTTCAAATAATTCTACCAATCAATTAATATCATTAGTTGAATTTTTTTCTTGGAAACATTCCCACAAAAATCATCATGATCCCACCCTTGGGAGTTTTTTTTAAACTTTTAAAAATGCCAGAATCTGCTCTAGAAACCGCAATTCTTAAAATTTCTCAATGAAAATCACATTAGAATACTTCAAATAATTCTACCAATCAATTAGTATCATTAGTTGAATTATTTTCTTGGAAAAATTCCCACAAAAATCATCATGATCCCACCCTTGGGAGTTTTTTTTTAATTTTTTAAAAATGCCAAAATCTGCTCTAAAAACCGCAATTCTTAAAATTTCTCAATGAAAATCACATTAGAATACTTCATATAATTCTACCAATCAATTAATATCATTAGTTGAATTTTTTTCTTGGAAAAATTCCCACAAAAATCATCATGATCCCACCCTTGGGAGTTTTTTAATTTTTTAAAAATGCCAAAATCTGCTCTAGAAACAGCAATTCTTATAATTTCTCAATGAAAATCACATTAGAATACTTCAAATAATTCTACCAATCAATTAATACCATTAGTTGAATTATTTTCTTGGAAAAATTCCCACCAAAAATCATCATGATCCCACCCTTGGGAGTTTTTTTTTTAATTTTTAAAAATGCCAAAATCTGCTCTAGAAACCGCAATTCTTATAATTTCTCAATGAAAATCACATTAGAATACTTCAAATAATTCTACCAATCAATTAATACCATTAGTTGAATTATTTTCTTGGAAAAATTCCCACCAAAAATCATCATGATCCCACCCTTGGGAGTTTTTTTTTTAATTTTTAAAAATGCCAAAATCTGCTCTAGAAACCGCAATTCTTAAAATTTCTCAATGAAAATCACATTAGAATACTTCAAATAATTCTACCAATCAATTAATATCATTAGTTGAATTTTTTTCTTGGAAAAATTCCCACAAAAATCATCATGATCCCACCCTTGGGAGTTTTTTTTTTAATTTTTTAAAAATGCCAAAATCTGCTCTAGAAACCGCAATTCTTAAAATTTCTCAATGAAAATCACATTAGAATACTTCAAATAATTCTACCAATCAATTAATATCATTAGTTGAATTTTTTTCTTGGAAAAATTCCCACCAAAAATCATCATGACCCCACCCTTGGGAGGTTCTTTTTAATTTTTTAAAATTGCCAAAATCTGCTCTAGAAACCGCAATTCTTAAAATTTCTCAATGAAAATCACATTAGAATACTTCAAATAATTCTACCAATCAATTAATATCATTAGTTGAATTATTTTCTTGGAAAAATTCCCACAAAAATCATCATGATCCCACCCTTGGGAGGTTTTTTTTAATTTTTTAAAAATGCCAAAATCTGCTCTAAAAACCGCAATTCTTAAAATTTCTCAATGAAAATCACATTAGAATACTTCAAATAATTCTACCAATTAATTAATATCATTAGTTGAATTTTTTTCTTGGAAAAATTCCCACAAAAATCATCATGATCCCACCCTTGGGAGTTTTTTTTAATTTTTTAAAAATGCCAAAATCTGCTCTAAAAACCGCAATTCTTAAAATTTCTCAATGAAAATCACATTAGAATACTTCAAATAATTCTACCAATCAATTAATATCATTAGTTGAATTTTTTTCTTGGAAAAATTCCCACAAAAATCATCATGATCCCACCCTTGGGAGTTTTTTAATTTTTTAAAAATGCCAAAATCTGCTCTAGAAACAGCAATTCTTATAATTTCTCAATGAAAATCACATTAGAATACTTCAAATAATTCTACCAATCAATTAATATCATTAGTTGAATTATTTTCTTGGAAAAATTCCCACCAAAAATCATCATGATCCCACCCTTGGGAGTTTTTTTTTTAATTTTTAAAAATGCCAAAATCTGCTCTAGAAACCGCAATTCTTAAAATTTCTCAATGAAAATCACATTAGAATACTTCAAATAATTCTACCAATCAATTAATATCATTAGTTGAATTTTTTTCTTGGAAAAATTCCCATCAAAAATCATTATGATCCCACCCTTGGGAGTTTTTTTTTTTTAATTTTTTAAAAATGCCAAAAATCTGCTCTAGAAGCCGCAATTCTTAAAATTTCTCAATGAAAATCACATTAGAATACTTCAAATAATTCTACCAATCAATTAATATCATTAGTTGAATTTTTTTCTTGGAAAAATTCCCACCAAAACTCATCATGATCCCACCCTTGGGAGTTTTTTTTAATTTTTTAAAAATGCCAAAATCTGCTCTAGAAACCGCAATTCTTAAAATTTCTCAATGAAAATCACATTAGAATACTTCAAATAATTCTACCAATCAATTAATATCATTAGTTGAATTTTTTTCTTGGAAAAATTCCCACAAAAATCATCATGATCCCACCCTTGGGAGTTTTTTTTTAATTTTTTAAAAATGCCAAAATCTGCTCTAGAAACCGCAATTCTTAAAATTTCTCAATGAAAATCACATTAGAATACTTCAAATAATTCTACCAATCAATTAATATCATTAGTTGAATTTTTTTCTTGGAAAAATTCCCACAAAAATCATCATGATCCCACCCTTGGGAGTTTTTTTTAATTTTTTAAAAATGCCAAAATCTGCTCTAGAAACCGCAATTCTTAAAATTTCTCAATGAAAATCACATTAGAATACTTCAAATAATTCTACCAATCAATTAATATCATTAGTTGAATTTTTTTCTTGGAAAAATTCCCATCAAAAATCATTATGATCCCACCCTTGGGAGTTTTTTTTTTAATTTTTTAAAAATGCCAAAAATCTGCTCTAGAAGCCGCAATTCTTAAAATTTCTCAATGAAAATCACATTAGAATACTTCAAATAATTCTACCAATCAATTAATATCATTAGTTGAATTATTTTCTTGGAAAAATTCCCACCAAAAATCATCATGATCCCACCCTTGGGAGTTTTTTTTAATTTTTTAAAAATGCCAAAATCTGCTCTAGAAACCGCAATTCTTAAAATTTCTCAATGAAAATCACATTAGAATACTTCAAATAATTCTACCAATCAATTAATATCATTAGTTGAATTTTTTTCTTGGAAAAATTCCCACAAAAATCATCATGATCCCACCCTTGGGAGTTTTTTTTTAATTTTTTAAAAATGCCAAAATCTGCTCTAGAAACCGCAATTCTTAAAATTTCTCAATGAAAATCACATTAGAATACTTCAAATAATTCTACCAATCAATTAATATCATTAGTTGAATTTTTTTCTTGGAAAAATTCCCACCAAAAATCACCATGACCCCACCCTTGGGAGGTTCTTTTTAATTTTTAAAATTGCCAAAATCTGCTCTAGAAACCGCAATTCTTAAAATTTCTCAATGAAAATCACATTAGAATACTTCAAATAATTCTACCAATCAATTAATATCATTAGTTGAATTATTTTCTTGGAAAAATTCCCACAAAAATCATCATGATCCCACCCTTGGGAGGTTTTTTTTAATTTTTTAAAAATGCCAAAATCTGCTCTAAAAACCGCAATTCTTAAAATTTCTCAATGAAAATCACATTGGAATACTTCAAATAATTCTACCAATTAATTAATATCATTAGTTGAATTTTTTTCTTGGAAAAATTCCCACCAAAAATCATCATGATCCCACCCTTGGGAGTTTTTTTTAATTTTTTAAAAATGCCAAAATCTGCTCTAAAAACCGCAATTCTTAAAATTTCTCAATGAAAATCACATTAGAATACTTCAAATAATTCTACCAATCAATTAATATCATTAGTTGAATTTTTTTCTTGGAAAAATTCCCACAAAAATCATCATGATCCCACCCTTGGGAGTTTTTTAATTTTTTAAAAATGCCAAAATCTGCTCTAGAAACAGCAATTCTTATAATTTCTCAATGAAAATCACATTAGAATACTTCAAATAATTCTACCAATCAATTAATATCATTAGTTGAATTATTTTCTTGGAAAAATTCCCACCAAAAATCATCATGATCCCACCCTTGGGAGTTTTTTTTTAATTTTTAAAAATGCCAAAATCTGCTCTAGAAGCCGCAATTCTTAAAATTTCTCAATGAAAATCACATTAGAATACTTCAAATAATTCTACCAATCAATTAATATCAGTAGTTGAATTATTTTCTTGGAAAAATTCCCACAAAAATCGTCATGATCCCACCCTTGGGAGTTTTTTTTAATTTTTTAAAAATGCCAAAATCTGCTCTAGAAACCGCAATTCTTAAAATTTCTCAATGAAAATCACATTAGAATACTTCAAATAATTCTATCAATCAATTAATATCATTAGTTGAATTATTTTCTTGGAAAAATTCCCACAAAAATCATCATGATCCCACCCTTGGGAGTTTTTTTTTTAATTTTTAAAAATGCCAAAATCTGCTCTAGAAACCGCAATTCTTAAAATTTCTCAATGAAAATCACATTAGAATACTTCAAATAATTGTACCAATCAATTAATATTATTAGTTGAATTTTTTTCTTGGAAAAATTCCCACAAAAATCATCATGATCCCACCCTTGGGAGTTTTTTTTTAATTTTTTAAAAATGCCAAAATCTGCTCTAGAAACCGCAATTTTTAAAATTTCTCAATGAAAATCACATTAGAACACTTCAAATAATTCTACCAATCAATTAATATCATTAGTTGAATTTTTTTCTTGGAAAAATTCCCACCAAAACTCATCATGATCCCACCCTTGGGAGTTTTTTTTAATTTTTTAAAAATGCCAAAATCTGCTCTAGAAACCGCAATTTTTAAAATTTCTCAATGAAAATCACATTAGAACACTTCAAATAATTCTACCAATCAATTAATATCATTAGTTGAACTTTTTTCTTGGAAAAATTCCCACCAAAACTCATCATGATCCCACCCTTGGGAGTTTTTTTTAATTTTTTAAAAATGCCAAAATCTGCTCTAGAAACCGCAATTCTTAAAATTTCTCAATGAAAATCACATTAGAATACTTCAAATAATTCTACCAATCAATTAATATCATTAGTTGATTTTTTTTCTTGGAAAAATTCCCACCAAAACTCATCATGATCCCACCCTTGGGAGTTTTTTTTTAATTTTTTAAAAATGCCAAAATCTGCTCTAGAAACCGCAATTCTTAAAATTTCTCAATGAAAATCACATTAGAATACTTCAAATAATTCTACCAATCAATTAATATCATTAGTTGAATTCTTTTCTTGGAAAAATTCCCACCAAAAATCATCATGATCCCACCCTTGGGAGTTTTTTAATTTTTTAAAAATGCCAAAATCTGCTCTAGAAACAGCAATTCTTATAATTTCTCAATGAAAATCACATTAGAATACTTCAAATAATTCTACCAATCAATTAATATCATTAGATGAATTATTTTCTTGGAAAAATTCCCACAAAAATCATCATGATCCCACCCTTGGGAGTTTTTTTTAATTTTTTAAAAATGCCAAAATCTGCTCTAAAAACCGCAATTCTTAAAATTTCTCAATGAAAATCACATTAGAATACTTCAAATAATTCTACCAATCAATTAATATCATTAGTTGAATTATTTTCTTGGAAAAATTCCCACAAAAATCATCATGATCCCACCCTTGGGAGTTTTTTTTTTTTAATTTTTAAAAATGCCAAAATCTGCTCTAGAAACCGCAATTCTTAAAATTTCACAATGAAAATCACATTAGAATACTTCAAATAATTCTACCAATCAATTAATATCATCAGTTGAATTTTTTTCTTGGAAAAATTCCCACCAAAAATCATTATGATCCCACCCTTGGGAGTTTTTTTTTTAATTTTTTAAAAATGCCAAAAATCTGCTCTAGAAGCCGCAATTCTTAAAATTTCTCAATGAAAATCACATTAGAATACTTCAAATAATTCTACCAATCAATTAATATCATTAGTTGAATTTTTTTCTTGGAAAAATTCCCACCAAAACTCATCATGATCCCACCCTTCGGAGTTTTTTTTAATTTTTTAAAAATGCCAAAATCTGCTCTAGAAACCGCAATTCTTAAAATTTCTCAATGAAAATCACATTAGAATACTTCAAATAATTCTACCAATCAATTAATATCATTAGTTGAATTTTTTTCTTGGAAAAATTCCCACAAAAATCATCATGATCCCACCCTTGGGAGTTTTTTTTAATTTTTTAAAAATGCCAAAATCTGCTCTAGAAACCGCAATTCTTAAAATTTCTCAATGAAAATCACATTAGAATACTTCAAATAATTCTACCAATCAATTAATATCATTATATGAATTTTTTTCTTGGAAAAATTCCCACCAAAAATCATCATGATCCCACCCTTGGGAGTTTTTTAATTTTTTAAAAATGCCAAAATCTGCTCTAAAAACCGCAATTCTTAAAATTTCTCAATGAAAATCACATTAGAATACTTCAAATAATTCTACCAATCAATTAATATCATTAGTTGAATTTTTTTCTTGGAAAAATTCCCACCAAAACTCATCATGATCCCACCCTTGGGAGTTTTTTTTTTAATTTTTTAAAAATGCCAAAATCTGCTCTAGAAGCCGCAATTCTTAAAATTTCTCAATGAAAATCACATTAGAATACTTCAAATAATTCTACCAATCAATTAATATCATTAGTTGAATTTTTTTCTTGGAAAAATTCCCACCAAAACTCATCATGATCCCACCCTTGGGAGTTTTTTTTTAATTTTTTAAAAATGCCAAAATCTGCTCTAGAAACCGCAATTCTTAAAATTTCTCAATGAAAATCACATTAGAATACTTCAAATAATTCTACCAATCAATTAATATCATTAGTTGAATTTTTTTCTTGGAAAAATTCCCACCAAAAATCATCATGATCCCACCCTTGGGAGTTTTTTAATTTTTTAAAAATGCCAAAATCTGCTCTAAAAACCGCAATTCTTAAAATTTCTCAATGAAAATCACATTATAATACTTCAAATAATTCTACCAATCAATTAATATCATTAGATGAATTTTTTTCTTGGAAAAATTCCCACCAAAAATCATCATGATCCCACCCTTGGGAGTTTTTTAATTTTTTAAAAATGCCAAAATCTGCTCTAAAAACGGCAATTCTTAAAATTTCTCAATGAAAATCACATTAGAATACTTCAAATAATTCTACCAATCAATTAATATCATTAGTTGAATTTTTTTCTTGGAAAAATTCCCACCAAAACTCATCATGATCCCACCCTTGGGAGTTTTTTTTTTAATTTTTTAAAAATGCCAAAATCTGCTCTAGAAGCCGCAATTCTTAAAATTTCTCAATGAAAATCACATTAGAATACTTCAAATAATTCTACCAATCAATTAATATCATTAGTTGAATTTTTTTCTTGGAAAAATTCCCACAAAAATCATCATGATCCCACCCTTGGGAGTTTTTTTTTTAATTTTTTAAAAATGCCAAAATCTGCTCTAGAAACCGCAATTCTTAAAATTTCTCAATGAAAATCACATTAGAATACTTCAAATAATTCTACCAATCAATTAATATCATTAGTTGAATTTTTTTCTTGGAAAAATTCCCACAAAAATCATCATGATCCCACCCTTGGGAGTTTTTTTTAATTTTTTAAAAATGCCAAAATCTGCTCTAAAAACCGCAATTCTTAAAATTTCTCAATGAAAATCACATTATAATACTTCAAATAATTCTACCAATCAATTAATATCATTAGATGAATTTTTTTCTTGGAAAAATTCCCACCAAAAATCATCATGATCCCACCCTTGGGAGTTTTTTAATTTTTTAAAAATGCCAAAATCTGCTCTAAAAACCGCAATTCTTAAAATTTCTCAATGAAAATCACATTAGAATACTTCAAATAATTCTACCAATCAATTAATATCATTAGTTGAATTTTTTTCTTGGAAAAATTCCCACCAAAACTCATCATGATCCCACCCTTGGGAGTTTTTTTTTTAATTTTTTAAAAATGCCAAAATCTGCTCTAGAAGCCGCAATTCTTAAAATTTCTCAATGAAAATCACATTATAATACTTCAAATAATTCTACCAATCAATTAATATCATTAGTTGAATTTTTTTCTTGGAAAAATTCCCACCAAAAATCATCATGATCCCACCCTTGGGAGTTTTTTTTTTTTAATTTTTTAAAAATGCCAAAATCTGCTCTAGAAACCGCAATTCTTAAAATTTCTCAATGAAAATCACATTAGAATACTTCAAATAATTCTACCAATCAATTAATATCATTAGTTGAATTTTTTTCTTGGAAAAATTCCCACCAAAAATCATCATGATCCCACCCTTGGGAGTTTTTTAATTTTTTAAAAATGCCAAAATCTGCTCTAAAAACGGCAATTCTTAAAATTTCTCAATGAAAATCACATTATAATACTTCAAATAATTCTACCAATCAATTAATATCATTAGATGAATTATTTTCTTGGAAAAATTCCCACCAAAAATCATCATGATCCCACCCTTGGGAGTTTTTTAATTTTTTAAAAATGCCAAAATCTGCTCTAAAACCCGCAATTCTTAAAATTTCTAAATGAAAATCACATTAGAATACTTCAAATAATTGTACCAATCAATTAATATCATTAGTTGAATTTTTTTCTTGGAAAAATTCCCACCAAAACTCATCATGATCCCACCCTTGGGAGTTTTTTTTTTAATTTTTTAAAAATGCCAAAATCTGCTCTAGAAGCCGCAATTCTTAAAATTTCTCAATGAAAATCACATTAGAATACTTCAAATAATTCTATCAATCAATTAATATCATTAGTTGAATTTTTTTCTTGGAAAAATTCCCACCAACACTCATCATGATCCCACCCTTGGGAGTTTTTTTTTTAATTTTTTAAAAATGCCAAAATCTGCTCTAGAAACCGCAATTCTTAAAATTTCTCAATGAAAATCACATTAGAATACTTCAAATAATTCTACCAATCAATTAATATCATTAGTTGAATTTTTTTCTTGGAAAAATTCCCACCAAAACTCATCATGATCCCACCCTTGGGAGTTTTTTTTAATTTTTTAAAAATGCCAAAATCTGCTCTAGAAGCCGCAATTCTTAAAATTTCTCAATGAAAATCACATTAGAATACTTCAAATAATTCTACCAATCAATTAATATTATTAGTTGAATTTTTTTCTTGGAAAAATTCCCACAAAAATCATCATGATCCCACCCTTGGGAGTTTTTTTTAATTTTTTAAAAATGCCAAAATCTGCTCTAGAAACCGCAATTTTTAAAATTTCTCAATGAAAATCACATTAGAACACTTCAAATAATTCTACCAATCAATTAATATCATTAGTTGAATTTTTTTCTTGGAAAAATTCCCACCAAAACTCATCATGATCCCACCCTTTGGAGTTTTTTTTTATTTTTTTAAAAATGCCAAAATCTGCTCTAGAAACCGCAATTCTTAAAATTTCTCAATGAAAATCACATTAGAATACTTCAAATAATTCTACCAATCAATTAATATCATTAGTTGAATTTTTTTCTTGGAAAAATTCCCACCAAAACTCATCATGATCCCACCCTTGGGAGTTTTTTTTAATTTTTTAAAAATGCCAAAATCTGCTCTAGAAACCGCAATTCTTAAAATTTCTCAATGAAAATCACATTAGAATACTTCAAATAATTCTACCAATCAATTAATATCATTAGTTGAATTATTTTCTTGGAAAAATTCCCACAAAAATCATCATGATCCCACCCTTGGGAGTTTTTTTTTAATTTTTTAAAAATGCCAAAATCTGCTCTAGAAACCGCAATTCTTAAAATTTCTCAATGAAAATCACATTATAATACTTCAAATAATTCTACCAATCAATTAATATCATTAGTTGAATTTTTTTCTTGGAAAAATTCCCACCAAAAATCATCATGATCCCACCCTTGGAAGTTTTTTAATTTTTTAAAAATGCCAAAATCTGCTCTAAAAACCGCAATTCTTAAAATTTCTCAATGAAAATCACATTAGAATACTTCAAATAATTCTATCAATCAATTAATATCATTAGTTGAATTATTTTCTTGGAAAAATTCCCACAAAAATCATCATGATCCCATCCTTGGGAGTTTTTTAATTTTTTAAAAATGCCAAAATCTGCTCTAAAAACCGCAATTCTTAAAATTTCTCAATGAAAATCACATTAGAATACTTCAAATAATTCTACCAATCAATTAATATCATTAGTTGAATTTTTTTCTTGGAAAAATTCCCACCAAAACTCATCATGATCCCACCCTTGGGAGTTTTTTTTAATTTTTTAAAAATGCCAAAATCTGCTCTAAAAACCGAAATTCTTAAAATTTCTCAATGAAAATCACATTAGAATACTTCAAATAATTCTATCAATCAATTAATATCATTAGTTGAATTTTTTTCTTGGAAAAATTCCCACCAAAAATCATCATGATCCCACCCTTGGGAGTTTTTTTTTAATTTTTTAAAAATGCCAAAATCTGCTCTAGAAGCCGCAATTCTTAAAATTTCTCAATGAAAATCACATTAGAATACTTCAAATAATTCTACCAATCAATTAATATCATTAGTTGAATTTTTTTCTTGGAAACATTCCCACAAAAATCATCATGATCCCACCCTTGGGAGTTTTTTAATTTTTTAAAAATGCCAAAATCTGCTCTAGAAACCGCAATTCTTAAAATTTCTCAATGAAAATCACATTAGAATACTTCAAATAATTCTACCAATCAATTAATATCATTAGTTGAATTTTTTTCTTGGAAAAATTCCCACCAAAAATCATCATGATCCCACCCTTGGGAGTTTTTTTTTAATTTTTTAAAAATGCCAAAATCTGCTCTAGAAGCCGCAATTCTTAAAATTTCTCAATGAAATTACATTAGAATACTTCAAATAATTCTACCAATCAATTAATATCATTAGTTGAATTTTTTTCTTGGAAAAATTCCCACCAAAACTCATCATGATCCCACCCTTGGGAGTTTTTTTTAATTTTTTAAAAATGCCAAAATCTGCTCTAGAAACCGCAATTCTTAAAATTTCTCAATGAAAATCACATTAGAATACTTCAAATAATTCTACCAATCAATTATTATCATTAGTTGAATTTTTTTCTTGGAAAAATTCCCACCAAAAATCATCATGATCCCACCCTTGGGAGTTTTTTTTTTAATTTTTTAAAAATGCCAAAATCTGCTCTAGAAACCGCAATTCTTAAAATTTCTCAATGAAAATTACATTAGAATACTTCAAATAATTCTACCAATCAATTAATATCATTAGTTGAATTATTTTCTTGGAAAAATTCCCACAAAAATCATCATGATCCCACCCTTGGGAGTTTTTTAATTTTTTAAAAATGCCAAAATCTGCTCTAGAAACCGCGATTCTTAAAATTTCTCAATGAAAATCACATTAGAATACTTCAAATAATTCTACCAATCAATTAATATCATTAGTTGAATTTTTTTCTTGGAAAAATTCCCACCAAAACTCATCATGATCCCACCCTTGGGAGTTTTTTAATTTTTTAAAAATGCCAAAATCTGCTCTAGAAACCGCAATTCTTAAAATTTCTCAATGAAAATCACATTAGAATACTTCAAATAATTCTACCAATCAATTAATATCATTAGTTGAATTTTTTTCTTGGAAAAATTCCCACCAAAACCCATCATGATCCCACCCTTGGGAGTTTTTTTTTAATTTTTTAAAAATGCCAAAATCTGCTCTAGAAACCGCAATTCTTAAAATTTCTCAATGAAAATCACATTAGAATACTTCAAATAATTCTACCAATCAATTAATATCATTAGTTGAATTTTTTTCTTGGAAAAATTCCCACCAAAAATCATCATGATCCCACCCTTGGGAGTTTTTTTTAATTTTTTAAAAATGCCAAAATCTGCTCTAAAAACCGCAATTCTTAAAATTTCTCAATGAAAATCACATTAGAATACTTCAAATAATTCTACCAATCAATTAATATCATTAGTTGAATTTTTTTCTTGGAAAAATTCCCACAAAAATCATCATGATCCCACCCTTGGGAGTTTTTTAATTTTTTAAAAATGCCAAAATCTGCTCTAGAAACCGCAATTCTTAAAATTTCTCAATGAAAATCACATTAGAATACTTCAAATAATTCTACCAATCAATTAATATCATTAGTTGAATTATTTTCTTGGAAAAATTCCCACAAAAATCATCATGATCCCACCCTTGGGAGTTTTTTTTAATTTTTTAAAAATGCCAAAATCTGCTCTAGAAACCGCAATTCTTAAAATTTCTCAATGAAAATCACATTAGAATACTTCAAATAATTCTATCAATCAATTAATATCATTAGTTGAATTTGTTTCTTGGAAAAATTCCCACAAAATCATCATGATCCCACCCTTGGGAGTTTTTTTTAATTTTTTAAAAATGCCAAAATCTGCTCTAGAAACCGCAATTCTTAAAATTTCTCAATGAAAATCACATTAGAATACTTCAAATAATTCTATCAATCAATTAATATCATTAGTTGAATTTGTTTCTTGGAAAAATTCCCACAAAAATCATCATGATCCCACCCTTGGGAGTTTTTTAATTTTTTAAAAATGCCAAAATCTGCTCTAGAAACCGCAATTCTTAAAATTTCTCAATGAAAATCACATTAGAATACTTCAAATAATTCTACAAATCAATTAATATCATTAGTTGAATTATTTTCTTGGAAAAATTCCCACAAAAATCATCATGATCCCACCCTTGGGAGTTTTTTTTTAATTTTTTAAAAATGCCAAAATCTGCTCTAGAAACCGCAATTCTTAAAATTTCTCAATGAAAATCACATTAGAATACTTCAAATAATTCTACCAATCAATTAATATCATTAGTTGAATTATTTTCTTGGAAAAATTCCCACCAAAAATCATCATGACCCCACCCTTGGGAGGTTTTTTTTAATTTTTTAAAAATGCCAAAATCTGCTCTAGAAACCGCAATTCTTAAAATTTCTCAATGAAAATCACATTAGAATACTTCAAATAATTCTACCAATCAATTAATATCATTAGTTGAATTATTTTCTTGGAAAAATTCCCACCAAAAATCATCATGACCCCACCCTTGGGAGTTTTTTTTAATTTTTTAAAAATGCCAAAATCTGCTCTAGAAACCGCAATTCTTAAAATTTCTCAATGAAAATCACATTAGAATACTTCAAATAATTCTACCAATCAATTAATATCATTAGTTGAATTTTTTTCTTGGAAAAATTCCCACCAAAAATCATCATGATCCCACCCTTGGGAGTTTTTTTTTTAATTTTTTAAAAATGCCAAAATCTGCTCTAGAAGCCGCAATTCTTAAAATTTCTCAATGAAAATCACATTAGAATACTTCAAATAATTCTACCAATCAATTAATATCATTAGTTGAATTTTTTTCTTGGAAAAATTCCCACCAAAACTCATCATGATCCCACCCTTGGGAGTTTTTTTTTAATTTTTTCAAAATGCCAAAATCTGCTCTACAAACCGCAATTCTTAAAATTTCTCAATGAAAATCACATTAGAATACTTCAAATAATTCTACCAATCAATTAATATCATTAGTTGAATTTTTTTCTTGGAAAAATTCCCACCAAAACTCATCATGATCCCACCCTTGGGAGTTTTTTAATTTTTTAAAAATGCCAAAATCTGCTCTAGAAACCGCAATTCTTAAAATTTCTCAATGAAAATCACATTAGAATACTTCAAATAATTCTACCAATCAATTAATATCATTAGTTGAATTATTTTCTTGGAAAAATTCCCACAAAAATCATCATGATCCCACCCTTGGGAGTTTTCTTTAATTTTTTAAAAATGCCAAAATCTGCTCTAGAAACCGCAATTCTTAAAATTTCTCAATGAAAATCACATTAGAATACTTCAAATAATTCTATCAATCAATTAATATCATTAGTTGAATTTGTTTCTTGGAAAAATTCCCACAAAAATCATCATGATCCCACCCTTGGGAGTTTTCTTTAATTTTTTAAAAATGCCAAAATCTGCTCTAGAAACCGCAATTCTTAAAATTTCTCAATGAATATCACATTAGAATACTTCAAATAATTCTATCAATCAATTAATATCATTAGTTGAATTTGTTTCTTGGAAAAATTCCCACAAAAATCATCATGATCCCACCCTTGGGAGTTTTTTAATTTTTTAAAAATGCCAAAATCTGCTCTAGAAACCGCAATTCTTAAAATTTCTCAATGAAAATCACATTAGAATACTTCAAATAATTCTACCAATCAATTAATATCATTAGTTGAATTTTTTTCTTGGAAAAATTCCCACCAAAAATCATCATGATCCCACCCTTGGGAGTTTTTTTTAATTTTTTAAAAATGCCAAAATCTGCTCTAAAAACCGCAATTCTTAAAATTTCTCAATGAAAATCACATTAGAATACTTCAAATAATTCTACCAATCAATTAATATCATTAGTTGAATTTTTTTCTTGGAAAAATTCCCACCAAAACTCATCATGATCCCACCCTTGGGAGTTTTTTTTAATTTTTTAAAAATGCCAAAATCTGCTCTAGAAACCGCGATTCTTAAAATTTCTCAATGAAAATCACATTAGAATACTTCAAATAATTCTACCAATCAATTAATATCATTAGTTGAATTTTTTTCTTGGAAAAATTCCCACCAAAAATCATCATGATCCCACCCTTGGGAGTTTTTTTTTTAATTTTTTAAAAATGCCAAAATCTGCTCTAGAAACCGCAATTCTTAAAATTTCTCAATGAAAATCACATTAGAATACTTCAAATAATTCTACCAATCAATTAATATCATTAGTTGAATTTTTTTCTTGGAAAAATTCCCACCAAAAATCATCATGATCCCACCCTTGGGAGTTTTTTTTAATTTTTTAAAAATGCCAAAATCTGCTCTAAAAACCGCAATTCTTAAAATTTCTCAATGAAAATCACATTAGAATACTTCAAATAATTCTACCAATCAATTAATATCATTAGTTGAATTTTTTTCTTGGAAAAATTCCCACCAAAACTCATCATGATCCCACCCTTGGGAGTTTTTTTTAATTTTTTAAAAATGCCAAAATCTGCTCTAGAAACCGCGATTCTTAAAATTTCTCAATGAAAATCACATTAGAATACTTCAAATAATTCTACCAATCAATTAATATCATTAGTTGAATTTTTTTCTTGGAAAAATTCCCACCAAAAATCATCATGATCCCACCCTTGGGAGTTTTTTTTTAAATTTTTTAAAAATGCCAAAATCTGCTCTAGAAACCGCAATTCTTAAAATTTCTCAATGAAAATCACATTAGAATACTTCAAATAATTCTACCAATCAATTAATATCATTAGTTGAATTTTTTTCTTGGAAAAATTCCCACCAAAAATCATTATGATCCCACCCTTGGGAGTTTTTTTTTAATTTTTTAAAAATGCCAAAAATCTGCTCTAGAAGCCGCAATTCTTAAAATTTCTCAATGAAAATCACATTAGAATACTTCAAATAATTCTACCAATCAATTAATATCATTAGTTGAATTTTTTTCTTGGAAAAATTCCCACCAAAACTCATCATGATCCCACCCTTGGGAGTTTTTTTTAATTTTTTAAAAATGCCAAAATCTGCTCTAGAAACCGCAATTCTTAAAATTTCTCAATGAAAATCACATTAGAATACTTCAAATAATTCTACCAATCAATTAATATCATTAGTTGAATTATTTTCTTGGAAAAATTCCCACAAAAATCATCATGATCCCACCCTTGGGAGTTTTTTTTTAATTTTTTAAAAATGCCAAAATCTGCTCTAGAAACCGCAATTCTTAAAATTTCTCAATGAAAATCACATTATAATACTTCAAATAATTCTACCAATCAATTAATATCATTAGTTGAATTTTTTTCTTGGAAAAATTCCCACCAAAACTCATCATGATCCCACCCTTGGGAGTTTTTTTTAATTTTTTAAAAATGCCAAAATCTGCTCTACAAACCGCAATTCTTAAAATTTCTCAATGAAAATCACATTAGAATACTTCAAATAATTCTACCAATCAATTAATATCATTAGTTGAATTTTTTTCTTGGAAAAATTCCCACCAAAACTCATCATGATCCCACCCTTGGGAGTTTTTTAATTTTTTAAAAATGCCAAAATCTGCTCTAGAAACCGCAATTCTTAAAATTTCTCAATGAAAATCACATTAGAATACTTCAAATAATTCTACCAATCAATTAATATCATTAGTTGAATTATTTTCTTGGAAAAATTCCCACAAAAATCATCATGATCCCACCCTTGGGAGTTTTCTTTAATTTTTTAAAAATGCCAAAATCTGCTCTAGAAACCGCAATTCTTAAAATTTCTCAATGAAAATCACATTAGAATACTTCAAATAATTCTATCAATCAATTAATATCATTAGTTGAATTTGTTTCTTGGAAAAATTCCCACAAAAATCATCATGATCCCACCCTTGGGAGTTTTCTTTAATTTTTTAAAAATGCCAAAATCTGCTCTAGAAACCGCAATTCTTAAAATTTCTCAATGAAAATCACATTAGAATACTTCAAATAATTCTATCAATCAATTAATATCATTAGTTGAATTTGTTTCTTGGAAAAATTCCCACAAAAATCATCATGATCCCACCCTTGGGAGTTTTTTAATTTTTTAAAAATGCCAAAATCTGCTCTAGAAACCGCAATTCTTAAAATTTCTCAATGAAAATCACATTAGAATACTTCAAATAATTCTACCAATCAATTAATATCATTAGTTGAATTTTTTTCTTGGAAAAATTCCCACCAAAAATCATCATGATCCCACCCTTGGGAGTTTTTTTTAATTTTTTAAAAATGCCAAAATCTGCTCTAAAAACCGCAATTCTTAAAATTTCTCAATGAAAATCACATTAGAATACTTCAAATAATTCTACCAATCAATTAATATCATTAGTTGAATTTTTTTCTTGGAAAAATTCCCACCAAAACTCATCATGATCCCACCCTTGGGAGTTTTTTTTAATTTTTTAAAAATGCCAAAATCTGCTCTAGAAACCGCGATTCTTAAAATTTCTCAATGAAAATCACATTAGAATACTTCAAATAATTCTACCAATCAATTAATATCATTAGTTGAATTTTTTTCTTGGAAAAATTCCCACCAAAAATCATCATGATCCCACCCTTGGGAGTTTTTTTTTTAATTTTTTAAAAATGCCAAAATCTGCTCTAGAAACCGCAATTCTTAAAATTTCTCAATGAAAATCACATTAGAATACTTCAAATAATTCTACCAATCAATTAATATCATTAGTTGAATTTTTTTCTTGGAAAAATTCCCACCAAAAATCATCATGATCCCACCCTTGGGAGTTTTTTTTAATTTTTTAAAAATGCCAAAATCTGCTCTAAAAACCGCAATTCTTAAAATTTCTCAATGAAAATCACATTAGAATACTTCAAATAATTCTACCAATCAATTAATATCATTAGTTGAATTTTTTTCTTGGAAAAATTCCCACCAAAACTCATCATGATCCCACCCTTGGGAGTTTTTTTTAATTTTTTAAAAATGCCAAAATCTGCTCTAGAAACCGCGATTCTTAAAATTTCTCAATGAAAATCACATTAGAATACTTCAAATAATTCTACCAATCAATTAATATCATTAGTTGAATTTTTTTCTTGGAAAAATTCCCACCAAAAATCATTATGATCCCACCCTTGGGAGTTTTTTTTTTAATTTTTTAAAAATGCCAAAAATCTGCTCTAGAAGCCGCAATTCTTAAAATTTCTCAATGAAAATCACATTAGAATACTTCAAATAATTCTACCAATCAATTAATATCATTAGTTGAATTTTTTTCTTGGAAAAATTCCCACCAAAAATCATTATGATCCCACCCTTGGGAGTTTTTTTTTTAATTTTTTAAAAATGCCAAAAATCTGCTCTAGAAGCCGCAATTCTTAAAATTTCTCAATGAAAATCACATTAGAATACTTCAAATAATTCTACCAATCAATTAATATCATTAGCTGAATTTTTTTCTTGGAAAAATTCCCACCAAAACTCATCATGATCCCACCCTTGGGAGTTTTTTTTAATTTTTTAAAAATGCCAAAATCTGCTCTAGAAACCGCAATTCTTAAAATTTCTCAATGAAAATCACATTAGAATACTTCAAATAATTCTACCAATCAATTAATATCATTAGTTGAATTATTTTCTTGGAAAAATTCCCACAAAAATCATCATGATCCCACCCTTGGGAGTTTTTTTTTAATTTTTTAAAAATGCCAAAATCTGCTCTAGAAACCGCAATTCTTAAAATTTCTCAATGAAAATCACATTATAATACTTCAAATAATTCTACCAATCAATTAATATCATTAGTTGAATTTTTTTCTTGGAAAAATTCCCACCAAAAATCATCATGATCCCACCCTTGGAAGTTTTTTAATTTTTTAAAAATGCCAAAATCTGCTCTAAAAACCGCAATTCTTAAAATTTCTCAATGAAAATCACATTAGAATACTTCAAATAATTCTATCAATCAATTAATATCATTAGTTGAATTATTTTCTTGGAAAAATTCCCACAAAAATCATCATGATCCCACCCTTGGGAGTTTTTTTTTTAATTTTTAAAAATGCCAAAATCTGCTCTAGAAACCGCAATTCTTAAAATTTCTCAATGAAAATCACATTAGAACACTTCAAATAATTCTACCAATCAATTAATATCATTAGTTGAATTATTTTCTTGGAAAAATTCCCACAAAAATCATCATGATCCCACCCTTGGGAGTTTTTTTTTAATTTTTGAAAATGCCAAAATCTGCTCTAGAAACCGCAATTCTTAAAATTTCTCAATGAAAATCACATTAGAATACTTCAAATAATTGTACCAATCAATTAATATTATTAGTTGAATTTTTTTCTTGGAAAAATTCACACAAAAATCATCATGATCCCACCCTTGGGAGTTTTTTTTAATTTTTTAAAAATGCCAAAATCTGCTCTAGAAACCGCAATTTTTAAAATTTCTCAATGAAAATCACATTAGAACACTTCAAATAATTCTACCAATCAATTAATATCATTAGTTGAACTTTTTTCTTGGAAAAATTCCCACCAAAACTCATCATGATCCCACCCTTGGGAGTTTATTTTAATTTTTTAAAAATGCCAAAATCTGCTCTAGAAACCGCAATTTTTAAAAGTTCTCAATGAAAATCACATTAGAACACTTCAAATAATTCTACCAATCAATTAATATCATTAGTTGAACTTTTTTCTTGGAAAAATTCCCACCAAAACTCATCATGATCCCACCCTTGGGAGTTTTTTTAATTTTTTAAAAATGCCAAAATCTGCTCTAGAAACAGCAATTCTTATAATTTCTCAAAGAAAATCACATTAGAATACTTCAAATAATTCTACCAATCAATTAATATCATTAGTTGAATTTTTTTCTTGGAAAAATTCCCACCAAAACTCATCATGATCCCACCCTTGGGAGTTTTTTTTTTTAATTTTTAAAAATGCCAAAATCTGCTCTAGAAACCGCAATTCTTAAAATTTCTCAATGAAAATCACATTAGAATACTTCAAATAATTCTACCAATCAATTAATATCATCAGTTGAATTTTTTTCTTGGAAAAATTCCCACCAAAAATCATTATGATCCCACCCTTGGAAGTTTTTTTTTTTAATTTTTTAAAAATGCCAAAAATCTGCTCTAGAAGCCGCAATTCTTAAAATTTCTCAATGAAAATCACATTAGAATACTTCAAATAATTCTACCAATCAATTAATATCATTAGTTGAATTTTTTTCTTGGAAAAATTCCCACCAAAACTCATCATGATCCCACCCTTGGGAGTTTTTTTTTAATTTTTTAAAAATGCCAAAATCTGCTCTAGAAACCGCAATTCTTAAAATTTCTCAATGAAAATCACATTAGAATACTTCAAATAATTCTACCAATCAATTAATATCATTAGTTGAATTTTTTTCTTGGAAAAATTCCCACAAAAATCATCATGATCCCACCCTTGGGAGTTTTTTTTAATTTTTTAAAAATGCCAAAATCTGCTCTAGAAACCGCAATTCTTAAAATTTCTCAATGAAAATCACATTAGAATACTTCAAATAATTCTACCAATCAATTAATATCATTAGTTGAATTATTTTCTTGGAAAAATTCCCACAAAAATCATCATGATCCCACCCTTGGGAGTTTTTTTTTAATTTTTTAAAAATGCCAAAATCTGCTCTAGAAACCGCAATTCTTAAAATTTCTCAATGAAAATCACATTATAATACTTCAAATAATTCTACCAATCAATTAATATCATTAGTTGAATTTTTTTCTTGGAAAAATTCCCACCAAAAATCATCATGATCCCACCCTTGGGAGTTTTTTAATTTTTTAAAAATGCCAAAATCTGCTCTAAAAACCGCAATTCTTAAAATTTCTCAATGAAAATCACATTATAATACTTCAAATAATTCTACCAATCAATTAATATCATTAGTTGAATTTTTTTCTTGGAAAAATTCCCACAAAAATCATCATGATCCCACCTTTGGGAGTTTTTTTTAATTTTTTAAAAATGCCAAAATCTGCTCTAGAAACCGCAATTCTTAAAATTTCTCAATGAAAATCACATTAGAATACTTCAAATAATTCTACCAATCAATTAATATCATTAGTTGAATATTTTCTTGGAAAAATTCCCACAAAAATCATCATGATCCCACCCTTGGGAGTTTTTTTTTTAATTTTTTAAAAATGCCAAAATCTGCTCTAGAAACCGCAATTCTTAAAATTTCTCAATGAAAATCACATTAGAATACTTCAAATAATTCTACCAATCAATTAATATCATTAGTTGAATTTTTTTCTTGGAAAAATTCCCACAAAAATCATCATGATCCCACCCTTGGGAGTTTTTTAATTTTTTATAAATGCCAAAATCTGCTCTAGAAACCGCAATTCTTATAATTTCTCAATGAAAATCACATTATAATACTTCAAATAATTCTACCAATCAATTAATATCATTAGTTGAATTTTTTTCTTGGAAAAATTCCCACAAAAATCATCATGATCCCACCCTTGGGAGTTTTTTTTAATTTTTTAAAAATGCCAAAATCTGCTCTAGAAACCGCAATTCTTAAAATTTCTCAATGAAAATCACATTAGAATACTTCAAATAATTCTACCAATCAATTAATATCATTAGTTGAATTATTTTCTTGGAAAAATTCCCACAAAAATCATCATGATCCCACCCTTGGGAGTTTTTTTTTAATTTTTAAAAATGCCAAAATCTGCTCTAGAAACCGCAATTCTTAAAATTTCTCAATGAAAATCACATTAGAATACTTCAAATAATTCTACCAATCAATTAATATCATTAGTTGAATTTTTTTCTTGGAAAAATTCCCACCAAAAATCATTATGATCCCACCCTTCGGAGTTTTTTTTTTAATTTTTTAAAAGTGCCAAAAATCTGCTCTAGAAGCCGCAATTCTTAAAATTTCTCAATGAAAATCACATTAGAATACTTCAAATAATTCTACCAATCAATTAATATCATTAGTTGAATTTTTTTCTTGGAAAAATTCCCACCAAAACTCATCATGATCCCACCCTTGGGAGTTTTTTTTAATTTTTTAAAAATGCCAAAATCTGCTCTAGAAACCGCAATTCTTAAAATTTCTCAATGAAAATCACATTAGAATACTTCAAATAATTCTACCAATCAATTAATATCATTAGTTGAATTTTTTTCTCGGAAAAATTCCCACAAAAATCATCATGATCCCACCCTTGGGAGTTTTTTTTAATTTTTTAAAAATGCCAAAATCTGCTCTAGAAACCGCAATTCTTAAAATTTCTCAATGAAAATCACATTAGAATACTTCAAATAATTTTACCAATCAATTAATATCATTAGTTGAATTATTTTCTTGGAAAAATTCCCACAAAAATCATCATGATCCCACCCTTGGGAGTTTTTTTTAATTTTTTAAAAATGCCAAAATCTGCTCTAGAAACCGCAATTCTTAAAATTTCTCAATGAAAATCACATTATAATACTTCAAATAATTCTACCAATCAATTAATATCATTAGTTGAATTTTTTTCTTGGAAAAATTCCCACCAAAAATCATCATGATCCCACCCTTGGGAGTTTTTTAATTTTTTAAAAATGCCAAAATCTGCTCTAAAAACCGCAATTCTTAAAATTTCTCAATGAAAATCACATTATAATACTTCAAATAATTCTACCAATCAATTAATATCATTAGTTGAATTTTTTTCTTGGAAAAATTCCCACCAAAAATCATCATGATCCCACCCTTGGGAGTTTTTAATTTTTTAAAAATGCCAAAATCTGCTCTAAAAACCACAATTCTTAAAATTTCTCAATGAAAATCACATTAGAATACTTCAAATAATTCTACCAATCAATTAATATCATTAGTTGAATTTTTTTCTTGGAAAAATTCCCACCAAAACTCATCATGATCCCACCCTTGGGAGTTTTTTTTTTAATTTTTTAAAAATGCCAAAATCTGCTCTAGAAACCGCAATTCTTAAAATTTCTCAATGAAAATCACATTAGAATACTTCAAATAATTGTACCAATCAATTAATATTATTAGTTGAATTTTTTTCTTGGAAAAATTCCCACAAATATCATCATGATCCCACCCTTGGGAGTTTTTTTTAATTTTTTAAAAATGCCAAAATCTGCTCTAGAAACCGCAATTTTTAAAATTTCTCAATGAAAATCACATCAGAACACTTCAAATAATTCTACCAATCAATTAATATCATTAGTTGAACTTTTTTCTTGGAAAAATTCCCACCAAAACTCATCATGATCCCACCCTTGGGAGTTTTTTTTAATTTTTTAAAAATGCCAAAATCTGCTCTAGAAACCGCAATTCTTAAAATTTCTCAATGAAAATCACATTAGAATACTTCAAATAATTCTACCAATCAATTAATATCATTAGTTGAATTTTTTTCTTGGAAAAATTCCCACCAAAACTCATCATGATCCCACCCTTGGGAGTTTTTTTTAATTTTTTAAAAATGCCAAAATCTGCTCTAGAAACCGCAATTCTTAAAATTTCTCAATGAAAATCACATTAGAATACTTCAAATAATTCTACCAATCAATTAATATCATTAGTTGAATTTTTTTCTTGGAAAAATTCCCACCAAAAATCATCATGATTCCACCCTTGGGAGTTTTTTTTTAATTTTTTAAAAATGCCAAAATCTGCTCTAAAAACCGCAATTCTTAAAATTTCTCAATGAAAATCACATTAGAATACTTCAAATAATTCTACCAATCAATTAATATCATTAGTTGAATTTTTTTCTTGGAAAAATTCCCACAAAAATCATCATGATCCCACCCTTGGGAGTTTTTTAATTTTCTAAAAATGCCAAAATCTGCTCTAGAAACAGCAATTCTTATAATTTCTCAATGAAAATCACATTAGAATACTTCAAATAATTCTACCAATCAATTAATATCATTAGTTGAATTATTTTCTTGGAAAAATTCCCACAAAAATCATCATGATCCCACCCTTGGGAGTTTTTTTTTAATTTTTAAAAATGCCAAAATCTGCTCTAGAAACCGCAATTCTTAAAATTTCTCAATGAAAATCACATTAGAATACTTCAAATAATTCTACCAATCAATTAATATCATTAGTTGAATTTTTTTCTTGGAAAAATTCCCACCAAAAATCATTATGATCCCACCCTTCGGAGTTTTTTTTAATTTTTTAAAAATGCCAAAATCTGCTCTAGAAACCGCAATTCTTAAAATTTCTCAATGAAAATCACATTAGAATACTTCAAATAATTCTACCAATCAATTAATATCATTAGTTGAATTTTTTTCTTGGAAAAATTCCCACAAAAATCATCATGATCCCACCCTTGGGAGTTTTTTTTAATTTTTTAAAAATGCCAAAATCTGCTCTAGAAACCGAAATTCTTAAAATTTCTCAATGAAAATCACATTAGAATACTTCAAATAATTCTACCAATCAATTAATATCATTAGTTGAATTTTTTTCTTGGAAAAATTCCCACAAAAATCATCATGATCCCACCCTTGGGAGTTTTTTAATTTTTTAAAAATGCCAAAATCTGCTCTAAAAACCGCAATTCTTAAAATTTCTCAATGAAAATCACATTATAATACTTCAAATAATTCTACCAATCAATTAATATCATTAGTTGAATTTTTTTCTTGGAAAAATTCCCACAAAAATCATCATGATCCCACCCTTGGGAGTTTTTTTTAATTTTTTAAAAATGCCAAAATCTGCTCTAGAAACCGCAATTCTTAAAATTTCTCAATGAAAATCACATTAGAATACTTCAAATAATTCTACCAATCAATTAATATCATTAGTTGAATATTTTCTTGGAAAAATTCCCACAAAAATCATCATGATCCCACCCTTGGGAGTTTTTTTTTAATTTTTTAAAAATGCCAAAATCTGCTCTAGAAACCGCAATTCTTAAAATTTCTCAATGAAAATCACATTATAATACTTCAAATAATTCTACCAATCAATTAATATCATTAGTTGAATTTTTTTCTTGGAAAAATTCCCACAAAAATCATCATGATCCCACCCTTGGGAGTTTTTTAATTTTTTAAAAATGCCAAAATCTGCTCTAGAAACCGCAATTCTTATAATTTCTCAATGAAAATCACATTATAATACTTCAAATAATTCTACCAATCAATTAATATCATTAGTTGAATTATTTTCTTGGAAAAATTCCCACAAAAATCATCATGATCCCACCCTTGGGAGTTTTTTTTTAATTTTTAAAAATGCCAAAATCTGCTCTAGAAACCGCAATTCTTAAAATTTCTCAATGAAAATCACATTAGAATACTTCAAATAATTCTACCAATCAATTAATATCATTAGTTGAATTTTTTTCTTGGAAAAATTCCCACCAAAAATCATTATGATCCCACCCTTCGGAGTTTTTTTTTAATTTTTTAAAAATGCCAAAAATCTGCTCTAGAAGCCGCAATTCTTAAAATTTCTCAATGAAAATCACATTAGAATACTTCAAATAATTCTACCAATCAATTAATATCATTAGTTGAATTTTTTTCTTGGAAAAATTCCCACCAAAACTCATCATGATCCCACCCTTGGGAGTTTTTTTTAATTTTTTAAAAATGCCAAAATCTGCTCTAGAAACCGCAATTCTTAAAATTTCTCAATGAAAATCACATTAGAATACTTCAAATAATTCTACCAATCAATTAATATCATTAGTTGAATTATTTTCTTGGAAAAATTCCCACAAAAATCATCATGATCCCACCCTTGGGAGTTTTTTTTAATTTTTTAAAAATGCCAAAATCTGCTCTAGAAACCGCAATTCTTAAAATTTCTCAATGAAAATCACATTATAATACTTCAAATAATTCTACCAATCAATTAATATCATTAGTTGAATTTTTTTCTTGGAAAAATTCCCACAAAAATCATCATGATCCCACCCTTGGGAGTTTTTTAATTTTTTAAAAATGCCAAAATCTGCTCTAGAAACCGCAATTCTTATAATTTCTCAATGAAAATCACATTATAATACTTCAAATAATTCTACCAATCAATTAATATCATTAGTTGAATTATTTTCTTGGAAAAATTCCCACAAAAATCATCATGATCCCACCCTTGGGAGTTTTTTTTTAATTTTTAAAAATGCCAAAATCTGCTCTAGAAACCGCAATTCTTAAAATTTCTCAATGAAAATCACATTAGAATACTTCAAATAATTCTACCAATCAATTAATATCATTAGTTGAATTTTTTTCTTGGAAAAATTCCCACCAAAAATCATTATGATCCCACCCTTCGGAGTTTTTTTTTAATTTTTTAAAAATGCCAAAAATCTGCTCTAGAAGCCGCAATTCTTAAAATTTCTCAATGAAAATCACATTAGAATACTTCAAATAATTCTACCAATCAATTAATATCATTAGTTGAATTTTTTTCTCGGAAAAATTCCCACAAAAATCATCATGATCCCACCCTTGGGAGTTTTTTTTAATTTTTTAAAAATGCCAAAATCTGCTCTAGAAACCGCAATTCTTAAAATTTCTCAATGAAAATCACATTAGAATACTTCAAATAATTCTACCAATCAATTAATATCATTAGTTGAATTATTTTCTTGGAAAAATTCCCACAAAAATCATCATGATCCCACCCTTGGGAGTTTTTTTTAATTTTTTAAAAATGCCAAAATCTGCTCTAGAAACCGCAATTCTTAAAATTTCTCAATGAAAATCACATTATAATACTTCAAATAATTCTACCAATCAATTAATATCATTAGTTGAATTTTTTTCTTGGAAAAATTCCCACCAAAAATCATCATGATCCCACCCTTGGGAGTTTTTTAATTTTTTAAAAATGCCAAAATCTGCTCTAAAAACCGCAATTCTTAAAATTTCTCAATGAAAATCACATTATAATACTTCAAATAATTCTACCAATCAATTAATATCATTAGTTGAATTTTTTTCTTGGAAAAATTCCCACCAAAAATCATCATGATCCCACCCTTGGGAGTTTTTTAATTTTTTAAAAATGACAAAATCTGCTCTAAAAACCGCAATTCTTAAAATTTCTCAATGAAAATCACATTAGAATACTTCAAATAATTCTACCAATCAATTAATATCATTAGTTGAATTTTTTTCTTGGAAAAATTCCCACCAAAACTCATCATGATCCCACCCTTGGGAGTTTTTTTTTTAATTTTTTAAAAATGCCAAAATCTGCTCTAGAAACCGCAATTCTTAAAATTTCTCAATGAAAATCACATTAGAATACTTCAAATAATTGTACCAATCAATTAATATTATTAGTTGAATTTTTTTCTTGGAAAAATTCCCACAAAAATCATCATGATCCCACCCTTGGGAGTTTTTTTTAATTTTTTAAAAATGCCAAAATCTGCTCTAGAAACCGCAATTTTTAAAATTTCTCAATGAAAATCACATCAGAACACTTCAAATAATTCTACCAATCAATTAATATCATTAGTTGAACTTTTTTCTTGGAAAAATTCCCACCAAAACTCATCATGATCCCACCCTTGGGAGTTTTTTTTAATTTTTTAAAAATGCCAAAATCTGCTCTAGAAACCGCAATTCTTAAAATTTCTCAATGAAAATCACATTAGAATACTTCAAATAATTCTACCAATCAATTAATATCATTAGTTGAATTTTTTTCTTGGAAAAATTCCCACCAAAACTCATCATGATCCCACCCTTGGGAGTTTTTTGAATGATCCCACCCTTGGGAGTTTTTTTTAATTTTTTAAAAATGCCAAAATCTGCTCTAGAAACCGCAATTCTTAAAATTTCTCAATGAAAATCACATTAGAATACTTCAAATAATTCTACCAATCAATTAATATCATTAGTTGAATTTTTTTCTTGGAAAAATTCCCACCAAAAATCATCATGATTCCACCCTTGGGAGTTTTTTTTAATTTTTTAAAAATGCCAAAATCTGCTCTAAAAACCGCAATTCTTAAAATTTCTCAATGAAAATCACATTAGAATACTTCAAATAATTCTACCAATCAATTAATATCATTAGTTGAATTTTTTTCTTGGAAAAATTCCCACAAAAATCATCATGATCCCACCCTTGGGAGTTTTTTAATTTTTTAAAAATGCCAAAATCTGCTCTAGAAACAGCAATTCTTATAATTTCTCAATGAAAATCACATTAGAATACTTCAAATAATTCTACCAATCAACTAATATCATTAGTTGAATACTTCAAATAATTCTATCAATCAATTAATATTATTAATTATTTTCTTGGAAAAATTCCCACAAAAATCATCATGATCCCACCCTTGGGAGTTTTTTTTTAATTTTTAAAAATGCCAAAATCTGCTCTAGAAACCGCAATTCTTAAAATTTCTCAATGAAAATCACATTAGAATACTTCAAATAATTCTACCAATCAATTAATATCATTAGTTGAATTTTTTTCTTGGAAAAATTCCCACCAAAAATCATTATGATCCCACCCTTCGGAGTTTTTTTTAATTTTTTAAAAATGCCAAAATCTGCTCTAGAAACCGCAATTCTTAAAATTTCTCAATGAAAATCACATTAGAATACTTCAAATAATTCTACCAATCAATTAATATCATTAGTTGAATTTTTTTCTTGGAAAAATTCCCACAAAAATCATCATGATCCCACCCTTGGGAGTTTTTTTTAATTTTTTAAAAATGCCAAAATCTGCTCTAGAAACCGCAATTCTTAAAATTTCTCAATGAAAATCACATTAGAATACTTCAAATAATTCTACCAATCAATTAATATCATTAGTTGAATTTTTTTCTTGGAAAAATTCCCACAAAAATCATCATGATCCCACCCTTGGGAGTTTTTTTTTAATTTTTTAAAAATGCCAAAATCTGCTCTAGAAACCGCAATTCTTAAAATTTCTCAATGAAAATCACATTATAATACTTCAAATAATTCTACCAATCAATTAATATCATTAGTTGAATTTTTTTCTTGGAAAAATTCCCACCAAAAATCATCATGATCCCACCCTTGGGAGTTTTTTTTAATTTTTTAAAAATGCCAAAATCTGCTCTAGAAACCGCGATTCTTAAAATTTCTCAATGAAAATCACATTATAATACTTCAAATAATTCTACCAATCAATTAATATCATTAGTTGAATTTTTTTCTTGGAAAAATTCCCACCAAAAATCATCATGATCCCACCCTTGGGAGTTTTTTAATTTTTTAAAAATGCCAAAATCTGCTCTAAAAACCGCAATTCTTAAAATTTCTCAATGAAAATCACATTAGAATACTTCAAATAATTCTATCAATCAATTAATATTATTAGTTGATTTTTTTTCTTGGAAAAATTCCCACAAAAATCATCATGATCCCACCCTTGGGAGTTTTTTTTTAATTTTTTAAAAATGCCAAAATCTGCTCTAGAAACCGCAATTCTTAAAATTTCTCAATGAAAATCACATTAGAATACTTCAAATAATTCTACCAATCAATTAATATCATTAGTTGAATTTTTTTCTTGGAAAAATTCCCACCAAAACTCATCATGATCCCACCCTTGGGAGTTTTTTTTTAATTTTTTAAAAATGCCAAAATCTGCTCTAGAAACCGCAATTCTTAAAATTTCTCAATGAAAATCACATTAGAATACTTCAAATAATTCTACCAATCAATTAATATCATTAGTTGAATTTTTTTCTTAGAAAAATTCCCACCAAAACTCATCATGATCCCACCCTTGGGAGTTTTTTTTAATTTTTTAAAAATGCCAAAATCTGCTCTAGAAACCGCAATTCTTAAAATTTCTCAATGAAAATCACATTAGAATACTTCAAATAATTCTACCAATCAATTAATATCATTAGTTGAATTTTTTTCTTGGAAAAATTCCCACCAAAAATCATTATGATCCCACCCTTGGGAGTTTTTTTTTAATTTTTTAAAAATGCCAAAAATCTGCTCTAGAAGCCGCAATTCTTAAAATTTCTCAATGAAAATCACATTAGAATACTTCAAATAATTCTACCAATCAATTAATATCATTAGTTGAATTATTTTCTTGGAAAAATTCCCACAAAAATCATCATGATCCCACCCTTGGGAGTTTTTTAATTTTTTAAAAATGCCAAAATCTGCTCTAGAAACCGCAATTCTTAAAATTTCTCAATGAAAATCACATTAGAATACTTCAAATAATTCTACCAATTAATTAATATCATTAGTTGAATTTTTTTCTTGGAAAAATTCCCACCAAAAATCATCATGATCCCACCCTTGGGAGTTTTTTTTAATTTTTTAAAAATGCCAAAATCTGCTCTAAAAACCGCAATTCTTAAAATTTCTCAATGAAAATCACATTAGAATACTTCAAATAATTCTACCAATCAATTAATATCATTAGTTGAATTTTTTTCTTGGAAAAATTCCCACAAAAATCATCATGATCCCACCCTTGGGAGTTTTTTTTTTAATTTTTTAAAAATGCCAAAATCTGCTCTAGAAACAGCAATTCTTATAATTTCTCAATGAAGATCACATTAGAATACTTCAAATAATTCTACCAATCAATTAATATCATCAGTTGAATTTTTTTCTTGGAAAAATTCCCACCAAAAATCATCATGATCCCACCCTTGGGAGTTTTTTTTTTTTAATTTTTAAAAATGCCAAAATCTGCTCTAGAAACCGCAATTCTTAAAATTTCTCAATGAAAATCACATTAGAATACTTCAAATAATTCTACCAATCAATTAATATCATTAGTTGAATTTTTTTCTTGGAAAAATTCCCACCAAAAATCATTATGATCCCACCCTTGGGAGTTTTTTTTTTAATTTTTTAAAAATGCCAAAAATCTGCTCTAGAAGCCGCAATTCTTAAAATTTCTCAATGAAAATCACATTAGAATACTTCAAATAATTCTACCAATCAATTAATATCATTAGTTGAATTTTTTTCTTGGAAAAATTCCCACCAAAACTCATCATGATCCCACCCTTGGGAGTTTTTTTTAATTTTTTTAAAAATGCCAAAATCTGCTCTAGAAACCGCAATTCTTAAAATTTCTCAATGAAAATCACATTAGAATACTTCAAATAATTCTACCAATCAATTAATATCATTAGTTGAATTTTTTTCTTGGAAAAATTCCCACAAAAATCATCATGATCCCACCCTTGGGAGTTTTTTTTTAATTTTTTAAAAATGCCAAAATCTGCTCTAGAAACCGCAATTCTTAAAATTTCTCAATGAAAATCACATTAGAATACTTCAAATAATTCTACCAATCAATTAATATCATTAGTTGAATTTTTTTCTTGGAAAAATTCCCACAAAAATCATCATGATCCCACCCTTGGGAGTTTTTTAATTTTTTAAAAATGACAAAATCTGCTCTAGAAACCGCGATTCTTAAAATTTCTCAATGAAAATCACATTAGAATACTTCAAGTAATTCTACCAATCAATTAGTATCATTAGTTGAATTATTTTCTTGGAAAAATTCCCACCAAAAATCATCATGACCCCACCCTTGGGAGGTTTTTTTTAATTTTTTAAAAATGCCAAAATCTGCTCTAGAAACCGCAATTCTTAAAATTTCTCAATGAAAATTACATTAGAATACTTCAAATAATTCTACCAATCAATTAATATCATTAGTTGAATTTTTTTCTTGGAAAAATTCCCACCAAAAATCATCATGATCCAACCCTTGGGAGTTTTTTTTTAATTTTTTAAAAATGACAAAATCTGCTCTAGAAGCCGCAATTCTTAAAATTTCTCAATGAAAATCACATTAGAATACTTCAAATAATTCTACCAATGAATTAATATCATTAGTTGAATTTTTTTCTTGGAAAAATTCCCACCAAAACTCATCATGATCCCACCCTTGGGAGTTTTTTTTTTAATTTTTTAAAAATGCCAAAATCTGCTCTAGAAACCGCAATTCTCAAAATTTCTCAATGAAAATCACATTAGAATACTTCAAATAATTCTACCAATCAATTAATATCATTAGTTGAATTTTTTTCTTGGAAAAATTCCCACAAAAATCATCATGATCCCACCCTTGGGAGTTTTTTTTAATTTTTTAAAAATGCCAAAATCTGCTCTAGAAACCGCAATTCTTAAAATTTCTCAATGAAAATCACATTAGAATACTTCAATTAATTCTACCAATCAATTAATATCATTAGTTGAATTTTTTTCTTGGAAAAATTCCCACCAAAACTCATCATGATCCCACCCTTGGGAGTTTTTTAATTTTTTAAAAATTACAAAATCTGCTCTAGAAACCGCGATTCTTAAAATTTCTCAATGAAAATCACATTAGAATACTTCAAGTAATTCTACCAATCAATTAGTATCATTAGTTGAATTATGTTCTTGGAAAAATTCCCACCAAAAATCATCATGACCCCACCCTTGGGAGGTTTTTTTTAATTTTTTAAAAATGCCAAAATCTGCTCTAGAAACCGCAATTCTTAAAATTTCTCAATGAAAATCACATTAGAATACTTCAAATAATTCTACCAATCAATTAATATCATTAGTTGAATTATTTTCTTGGAAAAATTCCCACAAAAATCATCATGATCCCACCCTTGGGAGTTTTTTTTAATTTTTTAAAAATGCCAAAATCTGCTCTAGAAACCGCAATTCTTAAAATTTCTCAATGAAAATCACATTAGAATACTTCAAATAATTCTACCAATCAATTAATATCATTAGTTGAATTTTTTTCTTGGAAAAATTCCCACCAAAAATCATCATGACCCCACCCTTGGGAGGTTCTTTTTAATTTTTTAAAATTGCCAAAATCTGCTCTAGAAACCGCAATTCTTAAAATTTCTCAATGAAAATCACATTAGAATACTTCAAATAATTCTACCAATCAATTAATATCATTAGTTGAATTATTTTCTTGGAAAAATTCCCACAAAAATCATCATGATCCCACCCTTGGGAGTTTTTTTTAATTTTTTAAAAATGCCAAAATCTGCTCTAGAAACCGCAATTCTTAAAATTTCTCAATGAAAATCACATTAGAATACTTCAAATAATTCTACCAATCAATTAATATAATTAGTTGAATTTTTTTCTTGGAAAAATTCCCACCAAAAATCATCATGATCCCACCCTTGGGAGTTTTTTAATTTTTTAAAAATGCCAAAATCTGCTCTAAAAACCGCGATTCTTAAAATTTCTCAATGAAAATCACATTAGAATACTTCAAATAATTCTACCAATCAATTAGTATCATTAGTTGAATTATTTTCTTGGAAAAATTCCCACCAAAAATCATCATGACCCCACCCTTGGGAGGTTTTTTTTTAATTTTTTAAAAATGCCAAAATCTGCTCTAAAAACCGCAATTCTTAAAATTTCTCAATGAAAATCACATTAGAATACTTCAAATAATTCTACCAATCAATTAATATCATTAGTTGAATTATTTTCTTGGAAAAATTCCCACCAAAATCATCATGATCCCACCCTTGGGAGTTTTTTTTTTAATTTTTTAAAAATGCCAAAATCTGCTCTAGAAACCGCAATTCTTAAAATTTCTCAATGAAAATCACATTAGAATACTTCAAATAATTCTACCAATCAATTAATATCATTAGTTGAATTTTTTTCTTGGAAAAATTCCCACCAAAAATCATCATGACCCCACCCTTGGGAGGTTTTTTTTAATTTTTTAAAAATGCCAAAATCTGCTCTAGAAACCGCAATTCTTAAAATTTCTCAATGAAAATCACATTAGAATACTTCAAATAATTCTACCAATCAATTAATATCATTAGTTGAATTTTTTTCTTGGAAAAATTCCCACCAAAAATCATCATGACCCCACCCTTGGGAGTTTTTTTTTAATTTTTTAAAAATGCCAAAATCTGCTCTAAAAACCGCGATTCTTAAAATTTCTCAATGAAAATCACATTAGAATACTTCAAGTAATTCTACCAATCAATTAATATCATTAGTTGAATTATTTTCTTGGAAAAATTCCCACAAAAATCATCATGATCCCACCCTTGGGAGTTTTTTTTTAATTTTTTAAAAATGCCAAAATCTGCTCTAGAAACCGCAATTCTTAAAATTTCTCAATGAAAATCACATTAGAATACTTCAAATAATTCGACCAATCAATTAATATCATTAGTTGAATTTTTTTCTTGGAAAAATTCCCACCAAAAATCATCATGATCCCACCCTTGGGAGTTTTTTTTTAATTTTTTAAAAATGCCAAAATCTGCTCTAGAAACCGCAATTCTTAAAATTTCTCAATGAAAATCACATTATAATACTTCAAATAATTCTACCAATCAATTAATATCATTAGTTGATTTTTTTTTGGAAAAATTCCCACCAAAAATCATCATGATCCCACCCTTGGGAGTTTTTTAATTTTTTAAAAATGCCAAAATCTGCTCTAAAAACGGCAATTCTTAAAATTTCTCAATGAAAATCACATTAGAATACTTCAAATAATTCTACCAATCAATTAATATCATTAGTTGAATTATTTTCTTGGAAAAATTCCCACAAAAATCATCATGATCCCACCCTTGGGAGTTTTTTTTAATTTTTTAAAAATGCCAAAATCTGCTCTAGAAACCGCAATTCTTAAAATTTCTCAATGAAAATCACATTAGAATACTTCAAATAATTCTACCAATCAATTAATATCATTAGTTGAATTTTTTTCTTGGAAAAATTCCCACCAAAAATCATCATGACCCCACCCTTGGGAGTTTTTTTTTAATTTTTTAAAAATGCCAAAATCTGCTCTAGAAACCGCAATTCTTAAAATTTCTCAATGAAAATCACATTAGAATACTTCAAATAATTCGACCAATCAATTAATATCATTAGTTGAATTTTTTTCTTGGAAAAATTCCCACCAAAAATCATCATGATCCCACCCTTGGGAGTTTTTTTTAATTTTTTAAAAATGCCAAAATCTGCTCTAGAAACCGCAATTCTTAAAATTTCTCAATGAAAATCACATTATAATACTTCAAATAATTCTACCAATCAATTAATATCATTAGTTGATTTTTTTTTGGAAAAATTCCCACCAAAAATCATCATGATCCCACCCTTGGGAGTTTTTTAATTTTTTAAAAATGCCAAAATCTGCTCTAAAAACGGCAATTCTTAAAATTTCTCAATGAAAATCACATTAGAATACTTCAAATAATTCTACCAATCAATTAATATCATTAGTTGAATTTTTTTCTTGGAAAAATTCCCACCAAAACTCATCATGATCCCACCCTTGGGAGTTTTTTTTTATTTTTTAAAAATGCCAAAATCTGCTCTAGAAACCGCAATTCTTAAAATTTCTCAATGAAAATCACATTAGAATACTTCAAATAATTCTACCAATCAATTAATATCATTAGTTGAATTTTTTTCTTGGAAACATTCCCACAAAAATCATCATGATCCCACCCTTGGGAGTTTTTTTTAAACTTTTAAAAATGCCAGAATCTGCTCTAGAAACCGCAATTCTTAAAATTTCTCAATGAAAATCACATTAGAATACTTCAAATAATTCTACCAATCAATTAGTATCATTAGTTGAATTATTTTCTTGGAAAAATTCCCACCAAAAATCATCATGACCCCACCCTTGGGAGGTTTTTTTTAATTTTTTAAAAATGCCAAAATCTGCTCTAAAAACCGCAATTCTTAAAATTTCTCAATGAAAATCACATTAGAATACTTCAAATAATTCTACCAATCAATTAATATCATTAGTTGAATTTTTTTCTTGGAAAAATTCCCATCAAAAATCATTATGATCCCACCCTTGGGAGTTTTTTTTTTTAATTTTTTAAAAATGCCAAAAATCTGCTCTAGAAGCCGCAATTCTTAAAATTTCTCAATGAAAATCACATTAGAATACTTCAAATAATTCTACCAATCAATTAATATCATTAGTTGAATTATTTTCTTGGAAAAATTCCCACCAAAAATCATCATGATCCCACCCTTGGGAGTTTTTTTTAATTTTTTAAAAATGCCAAAATCTGCTCTAGAAACCGCAATTCTTAAAATTTCTCAATGAAAATCACATTAGAATACTTCAAATAATTCTACCAATCAATTAATATCATTAGTTGAATTTTTTTCTTGGAAAAATTCCCACAAAAATCATCATGATCCCACCCTTGGGAGTTTTTTTTTAATTTTTTAAAAATGCCAAAATCTGCTCTAGAAACCGCAATTCTTAAAATTTCTCAATGAAAATCACATTAGAATACTTCAAATAATTCTACCAATCAATTAATATCATTAGTTGAATTTTTTTCTTGGAAAAATTCCCACCAAAAATCATCATGACCCCACCCTTGGGAGGTTCTTTTTAATTTTTAAAATTGCCAAAATCTGCTCTAGAAACCGCAATTCTTAAAATTTCTCAATGAAAATCACATTAGAATACTTCAAATAATTCGACCAATCAATTAATATCATTAGTTGAATTTTTTTCTTGGAAAAATTCCCACCAAAAATCATCATGATCCCACCCTTGGGAGTTTTTTTTAATTTTTTAAAAATGCCAAAATCTGCTCTAGAAACCGCAATTCTTAAAATTTCTCAATGAAAATCACATTATAATACTTCAAATAATTCTACCAATCAATTAATATCATTAGTTGATTTTTTTTTGGAAAAATTCCCACCAAAAATCATCATGATCCCACCTTTGGGAGTTTTTTTTAATTTTTTAAAAATGCCAAAATCTGCTCTAGAAACCGCAATTCTTAAAATTTCTCAATGAAAATCACATTAGAATACTTCAAATAATTCTACCAATCAATTAATATCATTAGTTGAATTTTTTTCTTGGAAAAATTCCCACCAAAACTCATCATGATCCCACCCTTGGGAGTTTTTTTTAATTTTTTAAAAATGCCAAAATCTGCTCTAGAAACCGCAATTCTTAAAATTTCTCAATGAAAATCACATTAGAATACTTCAAATAATTCTACCGATCAATTAATATCATTAGTTGAATTTTTTTCTTGGAAACATTCCCACAAAAATCATCATGATCCCACCCTTGGGAGTTTTTTTTTAACTTTTAAAAATGCCAGAATCTGCTCTAGAAACCGCAATTCTTAAAATTTCTCAATGAAAATCACATTAGAATACTTCAAATAATTCTACCAATCAATTAGTATCATTAGTTGAATTATTTTCTTGGAAAAATTCCCACCAAAAATCATCATGACCCCACCCTTGGGAGGTTTTTTTTAATTTTTTAAAAATGCCAAAATCTGCTCTAAAAACCGCAATTCTTAAAATTTCTCAATGAAAATCACATTAGAATACTTCATATAATTCTACCAATCAATTAATATCATTAGTTGAATTTTTTTCTTGGAAAAATTCCCACAAAAATCATCATGATCCCACCCTTGGGAGTTTTTTAATTTTTTAAAAATGCCAAAATCTGCTCTAGAAACAGCAATTCTTATAATTTCTCAATGAAAATCACATTAGAATACTTCAAATAATTCTACCAATCAATTAATACCATTAGTTGAATTATTTTCTTGGAAAAATTCCCACCAAAAATCATCATGATCCCAGCCTTGGGAGTTTTTTTTTTAATTTTTAAAAATGCCAAAATCTGCTCTAGAAACCGCAATTCTTATAATTTCTCAATGAAAATCACATTAGAATACTTCAAATAATTCTACCAATCAATTAATACCATTAGTTGAAATATTTTCTTGGAAAAATTCCCACCAAAAATCATCATGATCCCACCCTTGGGAGTTTTTTTTTTAATTTTTAAAAATGCCAAAATCTGCTCTAGAAACCGCAATTCTTAAAATTTCTCAATGAAAATCACATTAGAATACTTCAAATAATTCTACCAATCAATTAATATCATTAGTTGAATTTTTTTCTTGGAAAAATTCCCACAAAAATCATCATGATCCCACCCTTGGGAGTTTTTTTTTAATTTTTTAAAAATGCCAAAATCTGCTCTAGAAACCGCAATTCTTAAAATTTCTCAATGAAAATCACATTAGAATACTTCAAATAATTCTACCAATCAATTAATATCATTAGTTGAATTTTTTTCTTGGAAAAATTCCCACCAAAAATCATCATGACCCCACCCTTGGGAGGTTCTTTTTAATTTTTTAAAATTGCCAAAATCTGCTCTAGAAACCGCAATTCTTAAAATTTCTCAATGAAAATCACATTAGAATACTTCAAATAATTCTACCAATCAATTAATATCATTAGTTGAATTATTTTCTTGGAAAAATTCCCACAAAAATCATCATGATCCCACCCTTGGGAGGTTTTTTTTAATTTTTTAAAAATGCCAAAATCTGCTCTAAAAACCGCAATTCTTAAAATTTCTCAATGAAAATCACATTAGAATACTTCAAATAATTCTACCAATTAATTAATATCATTAGTTGAATTTTTTTCTTGGAAAAATTCCCACCAAAAATCATCATGATCCCACCCTTGGGAGTTTTTTTTAATTTTTTAAAAATGCCAAAATCTGCTCTAAAAACCGCAATTCTTAAAATTTCTCAATGAAAATCACATTAGAATACTTCAAATAATTCTACCAATCAATTAATATCATTAGTTGAATTTTTTTCTTGGAAAAATTCCCACAAAAATCATCATGATCCCACCCTTGGGAGTTTTTTAATTTTTTAAAAATGCCAAAATCTGCTCTAGAAACAGCAATTCTTATAATTTCTCAATGAAAATCACATTAGAATACTTCAAATAATTCTACCAATCAATTAATATCATTAGTTGAATTATTTTCTTGGAAAAATTCCCACCAAAAATCATCATGATCCCACCTTTGGGAGTTTTTTTTTTAATTTTTAAAAATGCCAAAATCTGCTCTAGAAACCGCAATTCTTAAAATTTCTCAATGAAAATCACATTAGAATACTTCAAATAATTCTACCAATCAATTAATATCATTAGTTGAATTTTTTTCTTGGAAAAATTCCCATCAAAAATCATTATGATCCCACCCTTGGGAGTTTTTTTTTTTTAATTTTTTAAAAATGCCAAAAATCTGCTCTAGAAGCCGCAATTCTTAAAATTTCTCAATGAAAATCACATTAGAATACTTCAAATAATTCTACCAATCAATTAATATCATTAGTTGAATTTTTTTCTTGGAAAAATTCCCACCAAAATCATCATGATCCCACCCTTGGGAATTTTTTAAAAATGCCAAAATCTGCTCTAGAAACCGCAATTCTTAAAATTTCTCAATGAAAATCACATTAGAATACTTCAAATAATTCTACCAATCAATTAATATCATTAGTTGAATTTTTTTCTTGGAAAAATTCCCACAAAAATCATCATGATCCCACCCTTGGGAGTTTTTTTTTAATTTTTTAAAAATGCCAAAATCTGCTCTAGAAACCGCAATTCTTAAAATTTCTCAATGAAAATCACATTAGAATACTTCAAATAATTCTACCAATCAATTAATATCATTAGTTGAATTTTTTTCTTGGAAAAATTCCCACAAAAATCATCATGATCCCACCCTTGGGAGTTTTTTTTAATTTTTTAAAAATGCCAAAATCTGCTCTAGAAACCGCAATTCTTAAAATTTCTCAATGAAAATCACATTAGAATACTTCAAATAATTCTACCAATCAATTAATATCATTAGTTGAATTTTTTTCTTGGAAAAATTCCCATCAAAAATCATTATGATCCCACCCTTGGGAGTTTTTTTTTAATTTTTTAAAAATGCCAAAAATCTGCTCTAGAAGCCGCAATTCTTAAAATTTCTCAATGAAAATCACATTAGAATACTTCAAATAATTCTACCAATCAATTAATATCATTAGTTGAATTTTTTTCTTGGAAAAATTCCCATCAAAAATCATTATGATCCCACCCTTGGGAGTTTTTTTTTTTAATTTTTTAAAAATGCCAAAAATCTGCTCTAGAAGCCGCAATTCTTAAAATTTCTCAATGAAAATCACATTAGAATACTTCAAATAATTCTACCAATCAATTAATATCATTAGTTGAATTTTTTTCTTGGAAAAATTCCCATCAAAAATCATTATGATCCCACCCTTGGGAGTTTTTTTTTTAATTTTTTAAAAATGCCAAAAATCTGCTCTAGAAGCCGCAATTCTTAAAATTTCTCAATGAAAATCACATTAGAATACTTCAAATAATTCTACCAATCAATTAATATCATTAGTTGAATTTTTTTCTTGGAAAAATTCCCACCAAAATCATCATGATCCCACCCTTGGGAATTTTTTAAAAATGCCAAAATCTGCTCTAGAAACCGCAATTCTTAAAATTTCTCAATGAAAATCACATTAGAATACTTCAAATAATTCTACCAATCAATTAATATCATTAGTTGAATTTTTTTCTTGGAAAAATTCCCACAAAAATCATCATGATCCCACCCTTGGGAGTTTTTTTTTAATTTTTTAAAAATGCCAAAATCTGCTCTAGAAACCGCAATTCTTAAAATTTCTCAATGAAAATCACATTAGAATACTTCAAATAATTCTACCAATCAATTAATATCATTAGTTGAATTTTTTTCTTGGAAAAATTCCCACAAAAATCATCATGATCCCACCCTTGGGAGTTTTTTTTAATTTTTTAAAAATGCCAAAATCTGCTCTAGAAACCGCAATTCTTAAAATTTCTCAATGAAAATCACATTAGAATACTTCAAATAATTCTACCAATCAATTAATATCATTAGTTGAATTTTTTTCTTGGAAAAATTCCCATCAAAAATCATTATGATCCCACCCTTGGGAGTTTTTTTTTTAATTTTTTAAAAATGCCAAAAATCTGCTCTAGAAGCCGCAATTCTTAAAATTTCTCAATGAAAATCACATTAGAATACTTCAAATAATTCTACCAATCAATTAATATCATTAGTTGAATTTTTTTCTTGGAAAAATTCCCATCAAAAATCATTATGATCCCACCCTTGGGAGTTTTTTTTTTTAATTTTTTAAAAATGCCAAAAATCTGCTCTAGAAGCCGCAATTCTTAAAATTTCTCAATGAAAATCACATTAGAATATTTCAAATAATTCTACCAATCAATTAATATCATTAGTTGAATTTTTTTCTTGGAAAAATTCCCACAAAAATCATCATGATCCCACCCTTGGGAGTTTTTTTTAATTTTTTAAAAATGCCAAAATCTGCTCTAGAAACCGCAATTCTTAAAATTTCTCAATGAAAATCACATTAGAATACTTCAAATAATTCTACCAATCAATTAATATCATTAGTTGAATTATTTTCTTGGAAAAATTCCCACCAAAATCATCATGATCCCACCCTTGGGAGTTTTTTTTTTAATTTTTTAAAAATGCCAAAATCTGCTCTAGAAACCGCAATTCTTAAAATTTCTCAATGAAAATCACATTAGAATACTTCAAATAATTCTACCAATCAATTAATATCATTAGTTGAATTTTTTTCTTGGAAAAATTCCCACCAAAAATCATCATGACCCCACCCTTGGGAGTTTTTTTTTAATTTTTTAAAAATGCCAAAATCTGCTCTAAAAACCGCGATTCTTAAAATTTCTCAATGAAAATCACATTAGAATACTTCAAGTAATTCTACCAATCAATTAATATCATTAGTTGAATTATTTTCTTGGAAAAATTCCCACAAAAATCATCATGATCCCACCCTTGGGAGTTTTTTTTTAATTTTTTAAAAATGCCAAAATCTGCTCTAGAAACCGCAATTCTTAAAATTTCTCAATGAAAATCACATTAGAATACTTCAAATAATTCGACCAATCAATTAATATCATTAGTTGAATTTTTTTCTTGGAAAAATTCCCACCAAAAATCATCATGATCCCACCCTTGGGAGTTTTTTTTAATTTTTTAAAAATGCCAAAATCTGCTCTAGAAACCGCAATTCTTAAAATTTCTCAATGAAAATCACATTATAATACTTCAAATAATTCTACCAATCAATTAATATCATTAGTTGATTTTTTTTTGGAAAAATTCCCACCAAAAATCATCATGATCCCACCCTTGGGAGTTTTTTAATTTTTTAAAAATGCCAAAATCTGCTCTAAAAACGGCAATTCTTAAAATTTCTCAATGAAAATCACATTAGAATACTTCAAATAATTCTACCAATCAATTAATATCATTAGTTGAATTATTTTCTTGGAAAAATTCCCACAAAAATCATCATGATCCCACCCTTGGGAGTTTTTTTTAATTTTTTAAAAATGCCAAAATCTGCTCTAGAAACCGCAATTCTTAAAATTTCTCAATGAAAATCACATTAGAATACTTCAAATAATTCTACCAATCAATTAATATCATTAGTTGAATTTTTTTCTTGGAAAAATTCCCACCAAAAATCATCATGACCCCACCCTTGGGAGTTTTTTTTTAATTTTTTAAAAATGCCAAAATCTGCTCTAAAAACCGCGATTCTTAAAATTTCTCAATGAAAATCACATTAGAATACTTCAAGTAATTCTACCAATCAATTAATATCATTAGTTGAATTATTTTCTTGGAAAAATTCCCACAAAAATCATCATGATCCCACCCTTGGGAGTTTTTTTTTAATTTTTTAAAAATGCCAAAATCTGCTCTAGAAACCGCAATTCTTAAAATTTCTCAATGAAAATCACATTAGAATACTTCAAATAATTCGACCAATCAATTAATATCATTAGTTGAATTTTTTTCTTGGAAAAATTCCCACCAAAAATCATCATGATCCCACCCTTGGGAGTTTTTTTTAATTTTTTAAAAATGCCAAAATCTGCTCTAGAAACCGCAATTCTTAAAATTTCTCAATGAAAATCACATTATAATACTTCAAATAATTCTACCAATCAATTAATATCATTAGTTGATTTTTTTTTGGAAAAATTCCCACCAAAAATCATCATGATCCCACCCTTGGGAGTTTTTTAATTTTTTAAAAATGCCAAAATCTGCTCTAAAAACGGCAATTCTTAAAATTTCTCAATGAAAATCACATTAGAATACTTCAAATAATTCTACCAATCAATTAATATCATTAGTTGAATTTTTTTCTTGGAAAAATTCCCACCAAAACTCATCATGATCCCACCCTTGGGAGTTTTTTTTAAACTTTTAAAAATGCCAGAATCTGCTCTAGAAACCGCAATTCTTAAAATTTCTCAATGAAAATCACATTAGAATACTTCAAATAATTCTACCACTCAATTAGTATCATTAGTTGAATTATTTTCTTGGAAAAATTCCCACCAAAAATCATCATGACCCCACCCTTGGGAGGTTTTTTTTAATTTTTTAAAAATGCCAAAATCTGCTCTAAAAACCGCAATTCTTAAAATTTCTCAATGAAAATCACATTAGAATACTTCAAATAATTCTACCAATCAATTAATATCATTAGTTGAATTTTTTTCTTGGAAAAATTCCCATCAAAAATCATTATGATCCCACCCTTGGGAGTTTTTTTTTTTAATTTTTTAAAAATGCCAAAAATCTGCTCTAGAAGCCGCAATTCTTAAAATTTCTCAATGAAAATCACATTAGAATACTTCAAATAATTCTACCAATCAATTAATATCATTAGTTGAATTATTTTCTTGGAAAAATTCCCACCAAAAATCATCATGATCCCACCCTTGGGAGTTTTTTTTAATTTTTTAAAAATGCCAAAATCTGCTCTAGAAACCGCAATTCTTAAAATTTCTCAATGAAAATCACATTAGAATACTTCAAATAATTCTACCAATCAATTAATATCATTAGTTGAATTTTTTTCTTGGAAAAATTCCCACAAAAATCATCATGATCCCACCCTTGGGAGTTTTTTTTTAATTTTTTAAAAATGCCAAAATCTGCTCTAGAAACCGCAATTCTTAAAATTTCTCAATGAAAATCACATTAGAATACTTCAAATAATTCGACCAATCAATTAATATCATTAGTTGAATTTTTTTCTTGGAAAAATTCCCACCAAAAATCATCATGATCCCACCCTTGGGAGTTTTTTTTAATTTTTTAAAAATGCCAAAATCTGCTCTAGAAACCGCAATTCTTAAAATTTCTCAATGAAAATCACATTATAATACTTCAAATAATTCTACCAATCAATTAATATCATTAGTTGATTTTTTTTTGGAAAAATTCCCACCAAAAATCATCATGATCCCACCCTTGGGAGTTTTTTAATTTTTTAAAAATGCCAAAATCTGCTCTAAAAACGGCAATTCTTAAAATTTCTCAATGAAAATCACATTAGAATACTTCAAATAATTCTACCAATCAATTAATATCATTAGTTGAATTTTTTTCTTGGAAAAATTCCCACCAAAACTCATCATGATCCCACCCTTGGGAGTTTTTTTTTATTTTTTAAAAATGCCAAAATCTGCTCTAGAAACCGCAATTCTTAAAATTTCTCAATGAAAATCACATTAGAATACTTCAAATAATTCTACCAATCAATTAATATCATTAGTTGAATTTTTTTCTTGGAAACATTCCCACAAAAATCATCATGATCCCACCCTTGGGAGTTTTTTTTAAACTTTTAAAAATGCCAGAATCTGCTCTAGAAACCGCAATTCTTAAAATTTCTCAATGAAAATCACATTAGAATACTTCAAATAATTCTACCAATCAATTAGTATCATTAGTTGAATTATTTTCTTGGAAAAATTCCCACCAAAAATCATCATGACCCCACCCTTGGGAGGTTTTTTTTAATTTTTTAAAAATGCCAAAATCTGCTCTAAAAACCGCAATTCTTAAAATTTCTCAATGAAAATCACATTAGAATACTTCAAATAATTCTACCAATCAATTAATATCATTAGTTGAATTTTTTTCTTGGAAACATTCCCACAAAAATCATCATGATCCCACCCTTGGGAGTTTTTTTTAAACTTTTAAAAATGCCAGAATCTGCTCTAGAAACCGCAATTCTTAAAATTTCTCAATGAAAATCACATTAGAATACTTCAAATAATTCTACCAATCAATTAGTATCATTAGTTGAATTATTTTCTTGGAAAAATTCCCACAAAAATCATCATGATCCCACCCTTGGGAGTTTTTTTTTAATTTTTTAAAAATGCCAAAATCTGCTCTAAAAACCGCAATTCTTAAAATTTCTCAATGAAAATCACATTAGAATACTTCATATAATTCTACCAATCAATTAATATCATTAGTTGAATTTTTTTCTTGGAAAAATTCCCACAAAAATCATCATGATCCCACCCTTGGGAGTTTTTTAATTTTTTAAAAATGCCAAAATCTGCTCTAGAAACAGCAATTCTTATAATTTCTCAATGAAAATCACATTAGAATACTTCAAATAATTCTACCAATCAATTAATACCATTAGTTGAATTATTTTCTTGGAAAAATTCCCACCAAAAATCATCATGATCCCACCCTTGGGAGTTTTTTTTTTAATTTTTAAAAATGCCAAAATCTGCTCTAGAAACCGCAATTCTTATAATTTCTCAATGAAAATCACATTAGAATACTTCAAATAATTCTACCAATCAATTAATACCATTAGTTGAATTATTTTCTTGGAAAAATTCCCACCAAAAATCATCATGATCCCACCCTTGGGAGTTTTTTTTTTAATTTTTAAAAATGCCAAAATCTGCTCTAGAAACCGCAATTCTTAAAATTTCTCAATGAAAATCACATTAGAATACTTCAAATAATTCTACCAATCAATTAATATCATTAGTTGAATTTTTTTCTTGGAAAAATTCCCACAAAAATCATCATGATCCCACCCTTGGGAGTTTTTTTTTAATTTTTTAAAAATGCCAAAATCTGCTCTAGAAACCGCAATTCTTAAAATTTCTCAATGAAAATCACATTAGAATACTTCAAATAATTCTACCAATCAATTAATATCATTAGTTGAATTTTTTTCTTGGAAAAATTCCCACCAAAAATCATCATGACCCCACCCTTGGGAGGTTCTTTTTAATTTTTTAAAATTGCCAAAATCTGCTCTAGAAACCGCAATTCTTAAAATTTCTCAATGAAAATCACATTAGAATACTTCAAATAATTCTACCAATCAATTAATATCATTAGTTGAATTATTTTCTTGGAAAAATTCCCACAAAAATCATCATGATCCCACCCTTGGGAGGTTTTTTTTAATTTTTTAAAAATGCCAAAATCTGCTCTAAAAACCGCAATTCTTAAAATTTCTCAATGAAAATCACATTAGAATACTTCAAATAATTCTACCAATGAATTAATATCATTAGTTGAATTTTTTTCTTGGAAAAATTCCCACCAAAAATCATCATGATCCCACCCTTGGGAGTTTTTTTTAATTTTTTAAAAATGCCAAAATCTGCTCTAAAAACCGCAATTCTTAAAATTTCTCAATGAAAATCACATTAGAATACTTCAAATAATTCTACCAATCAATTAATATCATTAGTTGAATTTTTTTTCTTGGAAAAATTCCCACAAAAATCATCATGATCCCACCCTTGGGAGTTTTTTAATTTTTTAAAAATGCCAAAATCTGCTCTAGAAACAGCAATTCTTATAATTTCTCAATGAAAATCACATTAGAATACTTCAAATAATTCTACCAATCAATTAATATCATTAGTTGAATTATTTTCTTGGAAAAATTCCCACCAAAAATCATCATGATCCCACCCTTGGGAGTTTTTTTTTTAATTTTTAAAAATGCCAAAATCTGCTCTAGAAACCGCAATTCTTAAAATTTCTCAATGAAAATCACATTAGAATACTTCAAATAATTCTACCAATCAATTAATATCATTAGTTGAATTTTTTTCTTGGAAAAATTCCCATCAAAAATCATTATGATCCCACCCTTGGGAGTTTTTTTTTTTAATTTTTTAAAAATGCCAAAAATCTGCTCTAGAAGCCGCAATTCTTAAAATTTCTCAATGAAAATCACATTAGAATACTTCAAATAATTCTACCAATCAATTAATATCATTAGTTGAATTTTTTTCTTGGAAAAATTCCCACCAAAATCATCATGATCCCACCCTTGGGAATTTTTTAAAAATGCCAAAATCTGCTCTAGAAACCGCAATTCTTAAAATTTCTCAATGAAAATCACATTAGAATACTTCAAATAATTCTACCAATCAATTAATATCATTAGTTGAATTTTTTTCTTGGAAAAATTCCCACAAAAATCATCATGATCCCACCCTTGGGAGTTTTTTTTTAATTTTTTAAAAATGCCAAAATCTGCTCTAGAAACCGCAATTCTTAAAATTTCTCAATGAAAATCACATTAGAATACTTCAAATAATTCTACCAATCAATTAATATCATTAGTTGAATTTTTTTCTTGGAAAAATTCCCACAAAAATCATCATGATCCCACCCTTGGGAGTTTTTTTTAATTTTTTAAAAATGCCAAAATCTGCTCTAGAAACCGCAATTCTTAAAATTTCTCAATGAAAATCACATTAGAATACTTCAAATAATTCTACCAATCAATTAATATCATTAGTTGAATTTTTTTCTTGGAAAAATTCCCATCAAAAATCATCATGATCCCACCCTTGGGAGTTTTTTTTTTAATTTTTTAAAAATGCCAAAAATCTGCTCTAGAAGCCGCAATTCTTAAAATTTCTCAATGAAAATCACATTAGAATACTTCAAATAATTCTACCAATCAATTAATATCATTAGTTGAATTTTTTTCTTGGAAAAATTCCCATCAAAAATCATTATGATCCCACCCTTGGGAGTTTTTTTTTTAATTTTTTAAAAATGCCAAAAATCTGCTCTAGAAGCCGCAATTCTTAAAATTTCTCAATGAAAATCACATTAGAATACTTCAAATAATTCTACCAATCAATTAATATCATTAGTTGAATTTTTTTCTTGGAAAAATTCCCACAAAAATCATCATGATCCCACCCTTGGGAGTTTTTTTTAATTTTTTAAAAATGCCAAAATCTGCTCTAGAAACCGCAATTCTTAAAATTTCTCAATGAAAATCACATTAGAATACTTCAAATAATTCTACCAATCAATTAATATCATTAGTTGAATTTTTTTCTTGGAAAAATTCCCACAAAAATCATCATGATCCCACCCTTGGGAGTTTTTTTTTAATTTTTTAAAAATGCCAAAATCTGCTCTAGAAACCGCAATTCTTAAAATTTCTCAATGAAAATCACATTAGAATACTTCAAATAATTCTACCAATCAATTAATATCTTTAGTTGAATTTTTTCTTGGAAAAATTCCCATTAAAAATCATCATGATCCCACCCTTGGAAGTTTTTTTTTAATTTTTTAAAAATGCCAAAATCTGCTCTAGAAACCGCAATTCTTAAAATTTCTCATTGAAAATCACATTAGAATACTTCAAATAATTCTACCAATCAATTAATATCTTTAGTTGAATTTTTTCTTGGAAAAATTCCCATTAAAAATCATCATGATCCCACCCTTGGGAGTTTTTTTTTAATTTTTTAAAAATGCCAAAATCTGCTCTAGAAACCGCAATTCTTAAAATTTCTCAATGAAAATCACATTAGAATACTTCAAATAATTCTACCAATCAATTAATATCATTAGTTGAATTTTTTTCTTGGAAAAATTCCCACCAAAAATCATCATGACCCCACCCTTGGGAGGTTCTTTTTAATTTTTTAAAATTGCCAAAATCTGCTCTAGAAACCGCAATTCTTAAAATTTCTCAATGAAAATCACATTAGAATACTTCAAATAATTCTACCAATCAATTAATATCATTAGTTGAATTATTTTCTTGGAAAAATTCCCACAAAAATCATCATGATCCCACCCTTGGGAGGTTTTTTTTAATTTTTTAAAAATGCCAAAATCTGCTCTAAAAACCGCAATTCTTAAAATTTCTCAATGAAAATCACATTAGAATACTTCAAATAATTCTACCAATGAATTAATATCATTAGTTGAATTTTTTTCTTGGAAAAATTCCCACCAAAAATCATCATGATCCCACCCTTGGGAGTTTTTTTTAATTTTTTAAAAATGCCAAAATCTGCTCTAAAAACCGCAATTCTTAAAATTTCTCAATGAAAATCACATTAGAATACTTCAAATAATTCTACCAATCAATTAATATCATTAGTTGAATTTTTTTCTTGGAAAAATTCCCACAAAAATCATCATGATCCCACCCTTGGGAGTTTTTTAATTTTTTAAAAATGCCAAAATCTGCTCTAGAAACAGCAATTCTTATAATTTCTCAATGAAAATCACATTAGAATACTTCAAATAATTCTACCAATCAATTAATATCATTAGTTGAATTATTTTCTTGGAAAAATTCCCACCAAAAATCATCATGATCCCACCCTTGGGAGTTTTTTTTTTAATTTTTAAAAATGCCAAAATCTGCTCTAGAAACCGCAATTCTTAAAATTTCTCAATGAAAATCACATTAGAATACTTCAAATAATTCTACCAATCAATTAATATCATTAGTTGAATTTTTTTCTTGGAAAAATTCCCATCAAAAATCATTATGATCCCACCCTTGGGAGTTTTTTTTTTTTTAATTTTTTAAAAATGCCAAAAATCTGCTCTAGAAGCCGCAATTCTTAAAATTTCTCAATGAAAATCACATTAGAATACTTCAAATAATTCTACCAATCAATTAATATCATTAGTTGAATTTTTTTCTTGGAAAAATTCCCACCAAAATCATCATGATCCCCCCACCCTTGGGAAAATCCCACCCTTGGGAATTTTTTAAAAATGCCAAAATCTGCTCTAGAAACCGCAATTCTTAAAATTTCTCAATGAAAATCACATTAGAATACTTCAAATAATTCTACCAATCAATTAATATCATTAGTTGAATTTTTTTCTTGGAAAAATTCCCACAAAAATCATCATGATCCCACCCTTGGGAGTTTTTTTTTAATTTTTTAAAAATGCCAAAATCTGCTCTAGAAACCGCAATTCTTAAAATTTCTCAATGAAAATCACATTAGAATACTTCAAATAATTCTACCAATCAATTAATATCATTAGTTGAATTTTTTTCTTGGAAAAATTCCCACAAAAATCATCATGATCCCACCCTTGGGAGTTTTTTTTAATTTTTTAAAAATGCCAAAATCTGCTCTAGAAACCGCAATTCTTAAAATTTCTCAATGAAAATCACATTAGAATACTTCAAATAATTCTACCAATCAATTAATATCATTAGTTGAATTTTTTTCTTGGAAAAATTCCCATCAAAAATCATCATGATCCCACCCTTGGGAGTTTTTTTTTTAATTTTTAAAAAATGCCAAAAATCTGCTCTAGAAGCCGCAATTCTTAAAATTTCTCAATGAAAATCACATTAGAATACTTCAAATAATTCTACCAATCAATTAATATCATTAGTTGAATTTTTTTCTTGGAAAAATTCCCATCAAAAATCATTATGATCCCACCCTTGGGAGTTTTTTTTTTAATTTTTTAAAAATGCCAAAAATCTGCTCTAGAAGCCGCAATTCTTAAAATTTCTCAATGAAAATCACATTAGAATACTTCAAATAATTCTACCAATCAATTAATATCATTAGTTGAATTTTTTTCTTGGAAAAATTCCCACAAAAATCATCATGATCCCACCCTTGGGAGTTTTTTTTAATTTTTTAAAAATGCCAAAATCTGCTCTAGAAACCGCAATTCTTAAAATTTCTCAATGAAAATCACATTAGAATACTTCAAATAATTCTACCAATCAATTAATATCATTAGTTGAATTTTTTTCTTGGAAAAATTCCCACAAAAATCATCATGATCCCACCCTTGGGAGTTTTTTTTTAATTTTTTAAAAATGCCAAAATCTGCTCTAGAAACCGCAATTCTTAAAATTTCTCAATGAAAATCACATTAGAATACTTCAAATAATTCTACCAATCAATTAATATCATTAGTTGAATTTTTTTCTTGGAAAAATTCCCACCAAAAATCATCATGACCCCACCCTTGGGAGGTTCTTTTTAATTTTTAAAATTGCCAAAATCTGCTCTAGAAACCGCAATTCTTAAAATTTCTCAATGAAAATCACATTAGAATACTTCAAATAATTCTACCAATCAATTAATATCATTAGTTGAATTATTTTCTTGGAAAAATTCCCACAAAAATCATCATGATCCCACCCTTGGGAGGTTTTTTTTAATTTTTTAAAAATGCCAAAATCTGCTCTAAAAACCGCAATTCTTAAAATTTCTCAATGAAAATCACATTAGAATACTTCAAATAATTCTACCAATCAATTAATATCATTAGTTGAATTTTTTTCTTGGAAAAATTCCCACCAAAAATCATCATGATCCCACCCTTGGGAGTTTTTTTTAATTTTTTAAAAATGCCAAAATCTGCTCTAAAAACCGCAATTCTTAAAATTTCTCAATGAAAATCACATTAGAATACTTCAAATAATTCTACCAATCAATTAATATCATTAGTTGAATTTTTTTCTTGGAAAAATTCCCACAAAAATCATCATGATCCCACCCTTGGGAGTTTTTTAATTTTTTAAAAATGCCAAAATCTGCTCTAGAAACAGCAATTCTTATAATTTCTCAATGAAAATCACATTAGAATACTTCAAATAATTCTACCAATCAATTAATATCATTAGTTGAATTATTTTCTTGGAAAAATTCCCACCAAAAATCATCATGATCCCACCCTTGGGAGTTTTTTTTTTAATTTTTAAAAATGCCAAATCTGCTCTAGAAACCGCAATTCTTAAAATTTCTCAATGAAAATCACATTAGAATACTTCAAATAATTCTACCAATCAATTAATATCATTAGTTGAATTTTTTTCTTGGAAAAATTCCCACAAAAATCATCATGATCCCACCCTTGGGAGTTTTTTTTTAATTTTTTAAAAATGCCAAAATCTGCTCTAGAAACCGCAATTCTTAAAATTTCTCAATGAAAATCACATTAGAATACTTCAAATAATTCTACCAATCAATTAATATCAGTAGTAAGGTCCCCGCAGACTCCTGTTTTGTGGGCGTGGCTTTCCATGGAGCACGAGACTGTTTGGTGCCGCCCACGTCGATAACTCTGGTGGGTGGGCTACCTGTAGGCCAGTTCTCCCGCCCCTCGTTCCTCCTCTTCTACATTTTGGTTAATAATTTTAACTGAATATGCCCGTGGAATGCTGTTTATAAATGATTTTCATTGGCTGGGCCCGCAGAGACCTGTTTTGTGGGCGTGGCCTCCTGAGTACTCTTTTGGGGGGAATTGAATTTCATTGGCTGGGCCCGCAGAGACCTGTTTCGTGGGCGTGGCCTCCTAAATGTTCTTTTAGGGGAATTGAATTTCATTGGCTGGGCCCGCAGAGACCTGTTTTGTGGGCTGGGGCTTCTTGAGTACTCTTTTTTGGAAATGAATTTCATTTCCCATACAATTTGTATGAGAAAAGATCTGTCATGCATGGGAATTGAACTCCGGACCTTTCAATTGTCACCGAAGTACGTTATCTATTATGCAATTTGTGGCATGATAGAAGATTTGTCAGAGGTCTTTCCTATGCAGTGAATGAAATTTTAGGTGAGATTCTTCATAATCTTTTTCCTCCGCAGTGTCCAAGTGTGGAAAAATGCAATGCAATATGAGACCTTTCCGCGCGCTCGCTATGGGCAAGTGTGTGACTATCGCTGAGCGCGAGAATTTGATTCCACCAGACGGAGGAAGGCAACACGGGAAAAAAGTCTTGAGTGGGCGATGCAATTGTAGCAACTCAGTGAAAAATGAAGAACACCAACAAATGATCATTGAGAGAAAAAAACACATAGTTTCACATTTTATGAATTATTTATTGGCAGACAAAAAAAATGATCTAATGCATATTATGACAAAATGATATTCCTATTCTTATCAATTTCTAACTTTGCATCATATTCCGCATACACAATACAAGTAATAGTTTTTGGAATTGTCTCAGAAAAACGAGCTTCTATGCGAATAGAGCCCTGATCTAACAGAGAAAGGCATCCACCTGAATGAGCATCGGGGTTCAGATCATATGCCAAGATGAAAAATCCATTTTTAAATTCTTCATAAGTGATGTCATGCCCTTTGTCATCATAGTGAATGCCTGTCCCAGTAAAGAGAGTCTGGTATGCTTTTGCATATTGATCTTTAGGAAAATCCATGTGAAGAGGATTAATCGGATACGGTGTGCCATTTACAAGTAGGGCGAAATCTGAGATATTATAATGCTGAAAATTAAATGGATCTTGAGATTTTTGTCCGTTATATGCAGAATTGTCAACCATAGCAAAAATTACTCTGCGAGGCAAAATTCCATGAAGAATATTGTCCAAATTTATGGAATTAGACCCTGCGGGGACAGTGAGTGTCTTAATTTCAACTTTTTTATAATGATATTCTGCATTCTTGTGCTCCAACACTTTGTTATGGGCAAGAAGAATATTTGGATTTAAAGTTATCTGTTTCATATACATTGTTGCATCGTGTATGCGAAATTGTGGATTATGATTATCATTGCAAAGAAGAAAGAAAGATGATTTTTCAAGAGTAATAATAACCCTTAGGTCTACATTGTTGATTAAGAATATTGGCTGATTGAACATATCACAATGCAGCCGACCCAAAACCTCAACTACTTTGCTATTTTTAATCAAATTCTTTCTTTTTGATTGATCTTTTATCCATCCCGAGTTGCGTAGGAAAGTATTCTTGGCATCTTGTCCGTAAGACAAAAGTGTCTCAAAATAGCTCCTGTAATGATAATCTCCTTCACTTTGGGAAATGATCCTTCCATTCAGTGAAACAGACACCGATCGAATGAGTGAATGTAGGATGTTGTTTACAATTCCTGGTTGATCAATATCCTCATCTGTGTATCTTTCTCCATTTTCATTTAAGAGTTGAATTTTAAATTTCACGTAGATTGGAGATAGATCTCGATAGCAATCTCCATTGGATACAGAATAAAATTCAATCACTGATGTGTTATCTAGGCTGGCAAGGGGTTGATAAGAGATTTCATCGGCTCGGAGAATAGATGTTTGCAAGGGTGGAGATAGAAAAATATCCAGTTCACTCTTCATGCATTCTGTATATTGTGCCATTATGAAAAAATATCCAAGACTCTAGGTTTTTTATTCTGCTTGGCTTTAACCTTCTTAAGCTTTGATCTCTTTTTAATAATCTTTTCCTGAATTTTGTTAAGAATATTTTTGGCTTTATTCTTTTTCTTTGATCTGGACCTCACTAAGGATGATGAGGGAATAGAAGATCCTCTCTGTGAACTCGTATATATACCTTCTCCAGTCATAGTTTTGAATTTTTTAATAGCTTTTTGTCTTAAATCATCTCGAGCTTCTCTACCCCGCTCCAGAAGAATATCTTTAAGGGGTTTTGTACCAATATCTGTTAAAATTTCGGCTCCAGTTTTTGCAGCTTGTGTTTTCAATGCAGACAATCCTCTAATAAAAAGGGGTTTAAGAAATCGAATTAGGCCCCCAAGAACTGAACCCAGTCCTCGACCTCTTTGTACGCCGTAGAAATCAGGAACATAAACATTTCCAATTTCTCCACGGCCAATTTGTCTCATATAATATGAAGTGTATACGTTAGCCATCTTTGAGATAGTGAAGAGATCAATAATAACAGGCGTATTTATATGTTTTCATGACATTATTTATTTCTTTTAAAATGAAGTACTAACATTGTTGGTGTTGAGCTTCTTTGAAAATTGTAGGGTTTTCCATTTTGTGATGTAATTAAAATTTCAATCGTATCAAAATCATTTTTTTCTACAGGAAAATATTGAATTCGCTCAAATGACTTATAAACTTCATTGTTCTGAATTAAAAGTATGGTCCTCAGGCATCTTGCAAAAGTATTGCTCACAAGTTGAGGCCTAATTATATCAGTGTACACAAACATTAAGTCCCTAGTGTGGCTTGATGCAAATGGGGCTGGAGAAATCGATGGATGCAAAACTGATGAAACAAAATCATCCCTGTTCACATCATGTATGATTGGAGGTAATTTTGAATGTTCTAAAATTTTTAAAAGTTCATCTTTGTTGCGTGCAGATTGTGGAACAGATGCAAATATTGTTTTCATAAGATCATCAATAGATTCATAATTATCTCTGTACAGTGGAATATCAAACATTGTGTCATTTAAATACATGTTGATTGTGGTCAAAGGTTCAGACACCTCATCAAAAGATTGTTTTACAATTATATCAGCTGGCTCGCATTGTTGTTTTGGTCTCAGAAGAGCTGCGAGTTTGGCATTTCCACTATTTTCATTCATCTCCTCGTGCGCAGTGTCATATGTACACTTTGTGCATTCCTCAATAAGCTGCTCGAGTTTCATTTCAATGTTGAATGCCTCGAAAGAAGATCCCACAGTTGGATTGTCCATTGCAGAATTATGATTATAAGCATTTTTCACCAAGTAGAGAAGACTTCTTAGAGGTGTTTGTGGTGTGTAAATGGGAATTGTTATCGGCTTTCTCGCTCCCTGGGTGTTTATTAGGGTGATGGTTCTTGGCTTTACAGCTTTTGGTTTTTCCCTATCACTAGATGATTCTGCTACATTAAATGATATTTCAGCGAGCCCAACAACCCATTCCCCTGGCAAGAAAATTTTTGTTGGCAATTTGGTATAAAAATTTGCCAGTGTGTTATGAGGAAAATATCTCTGAGAGGAATTGCTCAACAGAGTCAAGTAAAAATCATTTTTCATGTCGCTCGATGCCATATTGATTTAAAATATCGGCCTGATTTATCCAATGAGATGTATCATCTCCTTTGAATTTTACATAATACTGAAGATTTTTCCCCAATCCTCGCGTTTTTATAATCTTTTCAATGGGAGGATGTCCATCTTTAATCTGTACCTTTTGCAATTGTTGTTTATAAAATCTCCCAGAAATCGGAGTATTTTTGTAATCACGCAAAATGTATATTGGGAAGGGTTTTTTGTCAATTATTTTGTCTATGTGAAATTTTTCGACTGTCCAATGTTGCTGAAATCCCCTGTCAAACGATGGTTTAGATTTTGCAACTCTCACCAAATCATCAACTTGAAGGTTATTGACATTCTTTGAATACTTTGATAAAAAATCCAAATGTTGATCTCTATATTTTTTATTTAAATTTGCAACATCATCATCTGTTACATCGTTAGGTGCCATTCCTATAGTTCTATGATGAGAATTATTATAGACAAAAATTAATTGATTGAGGACATCGATATATCTCTCTGTCTTTTTATGTGTAAAATATCTAAACATTTTCTGTTTAAACGTTCTGTTGAATCTTTCCACGACGGCACATTTAATTGATGGGTTATAAGAAAAATTTTGCTGAATATTTTTGCTTTTTAAGTAACTTTTGAAAATTGAGTTTTTAAATTCTTTTCCATGGTCAGACTGCACTTTTTCAGGAATTTTTCCACTCTTTTTAATAATATCGGCAAAAGCTTTAGTAACCTCTTCTGCAGATTTATTCTTAAGTGGACGCACAAATGCAAATTTGGAAAATACATCAATCACGGTTAGAATGAAAGAGTAATTGTCATTATGCTTTTTATACTGTCTCATATCAACCAAATCAATTTCCCATAACTCATCAATATTTGTAACTATATATTTATTTTTCGGATAATTCTTTATTACAGGATGATGCAAAGTATACACATCTTGTTTTTGCAAATAATTTGTTATGTCTTTTTTGCTGACAATATTTTTCAAATTTTCAAACAGTTTCTGTGGTCTGGCATACAAGTTTTTACTGTTTAAATTCAAATATTCCTCATCTAAGGTACTGGAGTCCATGATAATTTCTTTTGCACAGGAAAATTGATTTCAGATTGACCAGAGCCTTGTGGCATCTTCCTTATATAGCTTCGAGTTCGTTTCGGCGAACGTGGTGTAATTTTTCTGGCCCTTTTTGGTTTAGCAGGTGTTTTCTCAGGCTCATCTTTATTTGTAGGCACACTGTATACATTTCCCTCATTATCCTCAATTGTTATACATGCTGGAATGCTAGATCTTTGAGATGGATCTCGCTCATATTTCGACAATTTTTTTAAGAGCTTTTGTTGAGCACTTCTCGGGAGTCCATCAAAATGTTCATCATCAACAAGATTAGTGGTTTCGAAAATATCCTCCTCTCCTAAATTGATCAGGGAATCTTCTTTTTGAGAAAGTTCATTTTCTTGAACAATATCTTGAATTTCATCATCAATGAACATATTGATGTGTCGAAACCCTTAGGGTAAAAAGGGCTTCGGCGCAAATATAGGGGGTATGTGCGCAGGAGCGAACAGAATTTAAATTTAATGAATAATTCGGGCGAACAACTTAAATGCCCGGGCATGACAAGCCTGTACAATGGCCATTGATGGCATGGTTTTTGCAGCCAGAGTTCAAGGCTGGATGTTTCAGTTTCTCCCCATCTGGAAGAGAGAGAGAGAAAGAGATAGAGTGAGTAGTCTGCCTGTTCACCAAACTTTTGTTAAAGAAAAGTGTCTCACTGAAACTCCGGCTGTAGGGTTTGAGAGTGGCTTTGGAAGGCGTCCTTGTGTCTCTCGAGAGCGCTGCTAACGGCCATATTCTCCCCGGCGCCGTGTTTCCTCCCGCCCCTCTGAGTGCGATCCCTGGAAGCGCTTTAACGGCCCTTGTCTCATTGCAGTGGACGGGCCAGATCCGGCGTACCAGGAGGAATTGTTCCCCCTACCACCTTACCCTCGCGAGTGGCCGGATTCTCTGACCTTCCGGATAGGTCTCACCTCGAGACTCAATTCTCTTAGGGTTATCCGGGAGTCGGTACGGAAGCACCAGGGGAAAACGTCGCTCCCCAGGTGCCAGCATCAGGCCGAGGTGCGCCGCCGGGTAGAAGAGTCGCTCCGGGTGACGGTATCCACGGCACCTTTCACGCAGTCCTTGGCTGCACTGATCTCCTGCGCTAATCCGGGAGTGGTGGCTGCAACTCGGGAGGCAGTGCACACTGTCCTCGCAACGTCAGAAGGGCCTCCAGTGTCACCAATCCGTCCAGCAAAGGGCATATCCCGCCGAGTGGTTCTCCTGGGGGCCAATTCCCAGGAATCGACAGCGAGGCAAACCCACGCTGAGCCTCAGGGAAGACGTCATCGTTACCGGAAGCACCGGAAACACCGTGGGGGGCAGCGGGCTCGCCTGAGGAGACTGAGACGAGCTGCCCTGGAAAGCCAGAGTCGCCAGGAGACGTCTGAGCCTGCCCTCTTGCTTCCTGGGTGCGAGAGATTGTCTCCGGACGTGGAGAAACCCCAATTGGTGGCACCCGTGAAAAGGGTGTGTTTTGCCAGTTCCCGGCGGAAGGTTACCCTGTTGGGGGGAAGAGGGTGAATACCGAGGACGAAAGTAATCGCTACTTACCCACAAAAGCTGCATCAACCCCTGAACTACCCTTTGTTTACTTTCACTGAGGTGAATGACACTTGGAGAAACCTGTTAAAGTTCAAAAGTTCGCAAGAGTGCATGATACCCAAGTAACATTTTTTACCCATTTATTTGTGAATCTAAATTTTATAGTGAATTATAATTGGTGAAGGAAAAATCTGGTGTTTTCTTGCATTTTGGGCCTGGAATTGCTCCGCTTCCACTTCCATCCTTGAGAAAATCTCTAACAATTGGTGTCAGAAGTGGGATTTTTTTTTGATCACTCGGGAAAAAAAATGGAAGTTATGGAGGAACTCAAACTGTGGATATCAGCTCAGTTGACGAGGCAGGAAGAGCTGCTGTCAGGGATGAGGATGCAGCATGAGGAAACGACCCGAAGGCAGGAGCAAACCTTATCCGATTTGCGTGCGCAGTACGCGGCGGCGGAAGAACAGAGGGAGCAGCGGGAAGCTCGATTAGATCGCGAAGTAGGCGAGTTGAGGCAGCAGGTTAGCCTATGGACTTTACAGATGTCTGACCGCCCGACGGGGACAGGAGACAGTCAGGGTGGTCGTCTTGGGCTAGAGTCGTCTGGGGCTCCCAGGCCATGGGCTCTTCCTCTGTCAGAAAGCACTCCGAGCATCTCCAGAATATTGGAGGCTGATCGATCGGCGATGGAGACTTCCCGAGTTGGGGGATTAGGCTTCCTAATCCCGGAGGAGGCGGACACGATCGCGACTGGGACGGGACCCCCCTTTCTGATGAATCCTGGACGTGATACGGAGAACGTGCCACGAGTTACTTTGATGGATACCGTGCGGGTGCGTTTCAATTCGCCGAGAAGGGAGGAACCAGCTATACCCAGCAATTCGGCTGAAGCCCCGAGGGTTGAGTCTCAGTCGCCTCAAGTCACCGGTCCTCAGTTGAACCGGGGGCTCAACCACCTAAAATTAAAGGTGGACAAGTACGATGGTAGTAGTGTACTAGAAGACTACTTACTGCAGTTTGAGATGGTGGCCAATGCACATCGCTGGAACTCTGCGGAACAGGCCGTAATGCTAGCCTCGTCCTTGAGGGGCCCTGCTTTGGCGGTGCTATCTGAGATACCCATAAATCGACGTGGAGATCTGGTGGAAATTGTGCGCGCTCTGCGTAGTCGATTCGGGCGGGAGTTCCAGCAGGGCCTGGCTCATCTTAACTTACGAGCCCGACGACAGCGGGCTCGTGAAGAAATTGGGGAGTATGCGCTGGAAATACGGAGACTAGCTCGACAGGCGTTTAGGGATTGCCCAGAGGACGCCAGAGATCAAATTGCATTGCATCAGTTCGTAGATGGTCTGGCAGATTTGGACCTGCAGGACCTGGTTCGGCTGACAAGGCCCAGAAATATGGAGCAAGCCTTGTATGCGGCACTGGATTACGAAGCCGCGCGAAAAGCCAATCGAGCGAGCCGTGGGGTATCTAGGACTGCGCTGGTGGAAGAGACCGACCCAGGTTCGGGTCCTGTGGTTGAGTGCGAGGAGGGTTCCGAAACAGCAAGTATTAGGGCTGCGAAAATAGAATCTGCTCCAACCCCCAAAAATGAGAAAACAGACTCTTCGTCAGTTGGAAATAAGAAGAAAAAGAAATGGTATAAGACTGGTGCAAACCGAGGAGGAGCTGTGGAAGGTCCAGGCGCCCAAAATGCGGCGAGGCCTGAGAGGCTGGTGGCATCTTCGGGGCGCACCGAAGAGGCTTCCCAGGAAATGCGGGGTCCTGGGCGGTTTGAAAGCACCGGAGCTCGCAGAGAAGGATCAACTCCTCCTCTATGCCGCGGGACATTGGTGGAGCATAAGGGTAATGTGACTCTGTCCTATTCGGCTAGAGGCTTGGTGGTGAGTGGCGCGATTGAAAATGTGACTTGTGATGTGGTGGTGGATACGGGCGCTAATTACACATTAATTAGTCAACGGATTCTGGCGGAAATACGGCCTTCACCTAGAGTTCGGCCCGTGGATTGGGTTTTGACCACTGCCACTGGGCAGAAGTCGCCTATATTGGGAGAAGTAGAGGTAGAATTAACCTTGGATGGACGGGGACAAAAAGTCCGGGTACTCGTGGCGGAAATTGTGGATGATTGTGTATTGGGACTGTCGTTTCTCCGGTCGTGGGGAGCTTGCCTGGATCTCAAACGCATGTGTCTCAGGTTGGGGGAGCCATCGACGGGTGATCCCGCGATTGAACATGAACCCGTAAGATTACGAGCCCGGCAAGCTATTGTTCTCGCCCCTAGGAGTGAGTCTATAGTAGAGACGGTAGGTCGGCGGCTCAACTCGGAAGGACTGGTTTGCCCCTCCGAGGGCTCTGAAAGGTGGCCTGTTCTGGTGGCTCGAGCGGTGGTACAGGCCCGCTCTGAGGTCATCCCGGTGCGGGTACTCAATGTCCTGGAGAGGGAGATAACGTTACCGGAAGGGGCCTGGCTAGCGGACCTGGAGCCCGTAGACACCGTCTTGGGAAAGCGAGATGCAAAATCAGAGATTCAAAATCCCGGCGGTGTGCCGGCCCATTTGGAGGCACTACTAGCTACAACGACAGAAGGTTTGGAGAAGGCTCAAACTGAGGAGGTACGCGCGCTGTTGGAAACGTTTGCCGATGTATTCTCCAGGGATCCATGGGATATCGGTCGCACGAATTTAGCGCTACATGAAATTGATACCGGTTCTCATCCGCCAATTAAACAGCCTGCCCGACGGTTTCCTTTGGCCAAGGCAACTGAAATGGAAAAGTTAGTAAAGGACATGCTACAGCAGGGCGTTATTGAGCCGTCGAGTGGTCCGTGGGCATCTCCCGTGGTTTTGGTCAAGAAAAAGGACGGAAGTACAAGATTCTGTGTGGACTACCGCCGTCTTAATGCAGTAACCAAGAAAGATTCTTTCCCGTTGCCGCGAATTGACGACACCTTAGATGCTCTGAGGGGATCGGCTTGGTTTTCTGTTTTGGATCTGTGCTCAGGCTATTGGCAGTGCGCCATGAAGCCTGCCGATAAGGAGAAGACAGCCTTTACAACAGGTCGAGGGTTGTATCAGTGGGTAGTTATGAGTTTCGGTTTGTGCAACGCCGTCGCTACGTTTGAACGCTTAATGAGCGCAGCTTTAGCTGGCTTACAATGGGATACGTGCTTGGTGTACCTCGATGACATCATCGTGCCCAGCCGCACGTTTGAAGAAGGAATTGAGCGACTCGGCCTGGTGTTACAACGGTTGCGCATGGCCGGACTCAAAGCCTCTCCGCGCAAGTGCCGCTTATTTCAGCGCAAAGTGGAATATTTAGGGCATATAGTTTCCGGGGCAGGAATTCACGCTGCGCCCTCGAAAGTAGAGGCTGTAACCGGTTGGCCCGTCCCCAGGACAAAGACGCATGTACGACAGTTCCTAGGACTTTGCTCCTATTATCGGAGATTCGTCCAGGGTTTCGCAGACATTGCGAGGCCCCTGCACCGACTGACGGAAAAAGCTGCTCGTTTTGAATGGACCGAGGAGTGCCAGGCGAGTTTTGATGAACTCAAGCGCAGGTTGAGTACGGCCCCAGTCTTGGCCTACCCGCGAGATGAGGGGGAGTACATCTTGGACTGTGATGCCAGTGCTGTGGGGGTGGGCGCGGTATTGCAACAGAGACAGGATGGATCTGAGAAAGTGATCGCCTACTACAGTCAAGCATTGTCAGGGCCGGAGAGAAATTACTGTGCCACTCGTCGGGAACTATTGGCCGTGATTAAGTCCATGACACATTTCCATCATTTCTTATATGGACGACACTTCCTGGTTCGCAGCGATCACGCCGCCTTGAGCTGGTTAGTTTCGATGAAAAACCCGGAAGGTCAACTGGCAAGGTGGATCGAGAAACTCAGTCAATATGACTTCGACTTGAGACACCGAGCGGGGAGGGTGCATAACAATGCCGATGCGCTGTCCAGGAGACCCTGTTCAGAGAGGGAATGTAGTCACTGTGAGAGGGTGGAGGCCCGACAGCTGTTGGAGAATCGTGAACCTTTGCCTGAGTCGGTAGAAAAGGGAATCGCTATAGCTCGGCGTGTTACGATTGAAGACACGATGATTGAGAGCATGGCGGAGGCGACCGAAAAGGACACGGATCTGAAGACGGTGAAACTTTGGGTCGAGAAAGGTGAAAGGCCTCCCTGGGAATTAGTGTCGGCAGGTACTAGTCGAGTGAAAAGGTTTTGGGGCGTATTCGATTCCCTCAGCCTAGATCGGGGAGTGTTAGTGTACCGATGGGAAGAAGGCCGCCCCGGCAATTCTCGGCTTCTATGGGTTCTCCCCCCCTCGTGCATAGAAGAAGTGTTAAGAGAGTTGCACTCCTCAGCGTCAGGGGGCCATTTTGGAATTGCACGTACGTTAGATCGACTTAAGGAAAGATTCTATGTGATCAACGGGCGAGCATCGGTTGAGGGGTTTTGCATGCGATGCGATGTATGCGCCTCTAGAAAGGGTCCGGGGCGTCGGATCCGGGCCCCAATGCAGCCTATGGTCTCGGGAGAGCCTTTTGAGAGATTGGCTACGGATATTTTGGGGCCGTTACCGGTGACAGATAGGGGAAATCGTTACGTAGTTCTGTTCGTGGACTATTTTACCAAGTGGCCCGAGGCAGCGGCCATACCGGATCAGACGGCTCAGACCGTAGCCGACGCTCTCGTAGAGCAAGTAGTGAGTAGATATGGCGTGCCTCGTGAGGTGCATTCGGATCAGGGTCGCAACTACGAGTCCGAGGTGTTTCGGCGTACACTGGACATTCTGGGTGCAGACAAAACCCGGACTACGCCACTGCATCCTCAATCAGATGGAATGGTAGAACGGTTGAACAGAACTTTACTGGACTATCTGTCAAAGCTCGTTAACGATAACCAAGCCAATTGGGACGTCTTATTGCCCCTGTTCTTGCTGGCGTATCGCAGTTCTGTTCACAAATCAACGGGTTATTCGCCGGCGCAAGTGGTTCTGGGAAGGGACCTGAGACTACCCATAGATATGCGGTGTGGGAGACCTCCGAACGGGGAGTTAGAGCTGCCATATGTGGAGGGTCTTCGGAAACGCATGCACGAAATACATGAAGAAGCAAGGAAAAGGCTAATAGTCTCGGTGGGAACAGCGAAAGACTATTACGATCGCCATCAGCGGCTATTGTGCTTTGGAGAAGGCCAGGAAGTTTGGCTCTATAACCCTCAAAGGAAAAAGGGGCGTTGTCCCAAGTTGCAGAGCGACTGGGAGGGGCCGTATGTGGTCGCTCAAAAATTGAATGACGTGGTTTATAGGGTGCGTAGAGCGGCGAGAGGCCGACCCAGGATCGTTCACGTAAATCGGCTGGCTCCCTATCTTGGGTCTGCAGCTGACCGGGACGGTCAACACTAAGTGAGGGGCTGTGATGTGTCGAAACCCTTAGGGTAAAAAGGGCTTCGGCGCAAATATAGGGGGTATGTGCGCAGGAGCGAACAGAATTTAAATTTAATGAATAATTCGGGCGAACAACTTAAATGCCCGGGCATGACAAGCCTGTACAATGGCCATTGATGGCATGGTTTTTGCAGCCAGAGTTCAAGGCTGGATGTTTCAGTTTCTCCCCATCTGGAAGAGAGAGAGAGAAAGAGATAGAGTGAGTAGTCTGCCTGTTCACCAAACTTTTGTTAAAGAAAAGTGTCTCACTGAAACTCCGGCTGTAGGGTTTGAGAGTGGCTTTGGAAGGCGTCCTTGTGTCTCTCGAGAGCGCTGCTAACGGCCATATTCTCCCCGGCGCCGTGTTTCCTCCCGCCCCTCTGAGTGCGATCCCTGGAAGCGCTTTAACGGCCCTTGTCTCATTGCAGTGGACGGGCCAGATCCGGCGTACCAGGAGGAATTGTTCCCCCTACCACCTTACCCTCGCGAGTGGCCGGATTCTCTGACCTTCCGGATAGGTCTCACCTCGAGACTCAATTCTCTTAGGGTTATCCGGGAGTCGGTACGGAAGCACCAGGGGAAAACGTCGCTCCCCAGGTGCCAGCATCAGGCCGAGGTGCGCCGCCGGGTAGAAGAGTCGCTCCGGGTGACGGTATCCACGGCACCTTTCACGCAGTCCTTGGCTGCACTGATCTCCTGCGCTAATCCGGGAGTGGTGGCTGCAACTCGGGAGGCAGTGCACACTGTCCTCGCAACGTCAGAAGGGCCTCCAGTGTCACCAATCCGTCCAGCAAAGGGCATATCCCGCCGAGTGGTTCTCCTGGGGGCCAATTCCCAGGAATCGACAGCGAGGCAAACCCACGCTGAGCCTCAGGGAAGACGTCATCGTTACCGGAAGCACCGGAAACACCGTGGGGGGCAGCGGGCTCGCCTGAGGAGACTGAGACGAGCTGCCCTGGAAAGCCAGAGTCGCCAGGAGACGTCTGAGCCTGCCCTCTTGCTTCCTGGGTGCGAGAGATTGTCTCCGGACGTGGAGAAACCCCAATTGGTGGCACCCGTGAAAAGGGTGTGTTTTGCCAGTTCCCGGCGGAAGGTTACCCTGTTGGGGGGAAGAGGGTGAATACCGAGGACGAAAGTAATCGCTACTTACCCACAAAAGCTGCATCAACCCCTGAACTACCCTTTGTTTACTTTCACTGAGGTGAATGACACTTGGAGAAACCTGTTAAAGTTCAAAAGTTCGCAAGAGTGCATGATACCCAAGTAACATTTTTTACCCATTTATTTGTGAATCTAAATTTTATAGTGAATTATAATTGGTGAAGGAAAAATCTGGTGTTTTCTTGCATTTTGGGCCTGGAATTGCTCCGCTTCCACTTCCATCCTTGAGAAAATCTCTAACAATATCATCATTTTCAAACGCAGTTGTAGTAGATTTATCCAACGTTGGTGGTCCATTGTATCTTGTTTGGGTACCCACTGAATATGTTGGTAAAATTTTTCTCTGCTTTTCACGATGCAAATTGATAGATCAAGGAAAATTTTGCTTTTTGCGTTTCAATTCTGATTGCTTTGCAAGAGAATGTCTGTATCTGTACCATTTCTCAACATTGTTCATTTTTTTGTTTGAGAGAATTTTATATATCTCACGATCCAGAGATGTCAAATTTTTCTCAAAATTTATGAAAGGCTTTAATTCATCAAACAACTCGGGTGTGACTACTACATATCGTTGTAGAGAATTTTTCTTCCTATCCATTATGATCCCAAAAATTTTCCAATCGCTCCTGATAATAAAGTTGAAATTAGGATTGGTAAAAATCCTGATCCTCTCTGCACTAGTAATTTCCTCCTGGAGCACTGTGATGTTTTTGAGCATGCAATTTTGCGGATCTCATTTTTATACTTTTTCAGAGGTCCAATACGCTTAGGCTGAATTTGAAGATTTCCATTTAAAGTATTTTGTACGATTTCTTGCAAAGCTTTGATAGTTGATTGGGAACAATTTTGGATAATAGATTTCCTCAATGCTGGAGATGCATCTTTAAGCACATACAAAATATGCTTGTTTTCCTTCAATCTCTTGAAACAATTCCTGTGATTTACCTTCTTCTTCTTCTGTTTCATTTTTGGACAGATATTCGGGATTAGCAAAACACTCGCAAAAAGATTTATTGAAAATATTGGATCGATATCTAAAAATATCTGGTGTCTCCTGGTTTAGATCAATCATAAGATAGCCAAAAGGTTCTTCAGTGCACTCCTTATATACGTTCAACAAATGTCCAGGATTTTCTGGATGCAGTTGACGAGCGAGAGGAAAAAATTGAGATTTATCACGCATATTTTTGAAGATCACAAGATACTTTGCATTAAGAGAAATGGTTCGCGAGAATCTCGATTGATAGAAAATGTTTTGACAAATAAAAATTATTGAAATGTTTCGATGATGTGATTCTTTGATAAACATGTCACAAATTCTCTGCTCATATCTTTTATCAGTCATCATATCATCAATAATCACCAATTTAGCATTTTTATCATTGCTACCTATTTTATCGGGAATGCCTTGACAAATTTTAAGATTTTGAATTTTCGGTAAATTGCCAACACTCCCTTGTTCAGAGAAACACCAATAAATGTTCTCAAAGTCCGTATCAGTGTACTCTCTCAAGTTTCTCAAGAGATCGAGAGCAAAAGTTGTTTTCCCACACCCCGATGGGCCAGCCAGAATTATCGAGAAAGGCAATCGAAATTTAAACATTTTCTTTTCAAGAGTATAATCAAATGATGAAAGTTCGGATAGAGGCTGAAGTATTTATACTTTTTCCCATCATGATCTTTGAAGAAATTTGAAAGTGAAAACGGAAAATGCGACCAAAAAGGGAAAACAACCCCATAGAAGATTCCCAAGAAAAGAAATTGAGTACATTTTACAAAATCTTTTATTTGTCAAACCACAAAAAGATTAAATCAATTACTCTTCTTTCTTACATCCAAATTAACGAAATTTCCTCCTGCATCTTTGCCAAGGTAGGCCAGCTCCCACATATCGTCTGGTGCAACTTTTATCAGTTCATCTCCGTTCATCCGCTTTGTCCATGATTTCGGGAGCCAAATACTGATATTTTCCTCCAACTCTGCAATGTAGGTTTTCCCGAACTTCGTATTCACCATCCTTATTCCATGGATATGGTAATATCTTCTTTCTGTCAACCTGCTTGCAGTAACTGCCTTTTGCATTTTAAACTCCTTCCTGGCTTGATCGAACATTTTCTGAAGATCCTGTAACAGAAATAAAGCGCAATATAAGTTTTGATCATCTTTTAAAAAAAAATCAATTAATAAAATCTTACCATTTTGGTTGAGATTGATTCTGTAGATGTTAGTAAACGTAAATGTTGACACTCCGACTTCTGAATGTAGAATAATTAAAATTTTAAACGGTCGATTGCATTATATACTGCCAAGAAGTACACCGGTTAAAAAATTATCCCACGGGAAATTGAAATATGATTTTTCATCATAAGAAAATGCAAAATTGTGAAATAAATTCCTGGAAAAACATCACTCCAGATAAAAAATGAAATTTGAGATTTTTCCTCTTTGTCTGCACTAGGACATGTTTCGAACATGTCTGGATGACGCTATCAAAATGCATTTTCGCGATCGCAACTTTTCTCGGAAAAAATTCCATTCCCACCTGAAATATGATCCTCTGCACACGTGCAATAAAAAATCTCATAGAAAATGCAATATTGTGAAATAATTTCCTGGAAAAGCATCATTTTGCGAAGAATGAAATTGGACACTTCCTCTGCATGGACTAAGCTTATCGCGAAGATACCACTGAATTTTTCGCGATCGCGACTTTTTCTTGGAAAAAGTGAATTCCATTCCCAGTTGAAATATGATCCTTTGCACACGTGCAATAAAAGTCTTATAAAAAATGCAAAATTGCGAAATAATTTCTTGGAAAAGCATCATTTTGCGGAGAATGAAATTGGACACTTTTCCTCTGCATGGAATAAGCATTGAAGACACCACTGAATTTTCGCGATCGCGACTTTTTTCTTGGAATAAGAAATTTTAATCTCACGTGCAATTGAAATTAGAGATTTTTGTCTGGACAAAGTTTGTCCATTCTGTGGGAAAATGCATTTTCGCGATAGATGAATGAGAGTATAAAAACCCATCGCGGAATGCAATTCAGTCACAGTCGCTGCAATTACGCTATCTCGTGCTCTTAACAAGTGAAAAAAGTTAAGTTTTGGTGAAAAATGAGTGCAAGTAATCTTGAATTACCTATGGAGATTCCTGCCCCAGAGACGCAATTCGTGAAGTTTCTGCAAAAAGTTAAATCTTTCAATAAACGATTTAACACTACACAACTTGAGTTGAACTTTGAGCTGTCATGTCCTGCATGGAACACCTGCACGGATTGGCTAAACAAGGCTTTCAACGAAGTTATTGGAGCTATTCAACAAGAAGGAGGTCAAGGTGACAGAGTGATCCTGGAGATATTTCTTGAGGAGAACACGATCAACAAACCCATATTTTTGGGCCTTCGTTCTTTGGCTACTTTAACAGTGGAGGCTATTTTTTCTGCTTTGGAAAAGGTGCACCAGAGCACAACAGCTTTTAATGTAGCCAACATCCTAGGTGCTAGAGCTTATATACTCCATCAAATGGAAGGTAAGTGATCAATTGATTATTTATAAATTATTTTGTTTGTTTCTTTGACTATATTTGTTGTGTTGATCACCATACGATAATATCTTTCAAAACTAATTGAATTTCTATTAAATTATTAAACAGGACGAGGAAGACACCATGACCCAACCAGGATGAATCTGTCAGAGATGAGGCGGTACAAGAAGAAAAGCATCATAGATATCTCCGGGGCAACTAATTGTCTACCAACATCTCTTTTTGTTGGTAAGTGCTTATTAATAAGTAATCGCGAAGAACGTGAAAAACAATTTCGACGCATTACTCGCTATCCCATCGCTCTCAAAAAAGAAGTTTTTCAATTAATTAAAAGTGTTGGCGGGCCTGTTAGTGAAGAGGGTTCATACGGTCTCGATTTTGTCAATAGATTTGATAAAAGATTTGGAAATAAGTATAGAATTAATATTTATGACGATGCCGGGAATTTTGAAAGTATGCCATATAAATCGCAGAGAACCAAGGAAAATCAGAACAATGTAATAAATTTATTCTATGATAAAGTAGAAAAGCATTTTTTTTTGCATTAAATCTGTTCAGGGATTTTTTGATTTCAAACATCAATGCAATTATTGTGACATTTTATACAATAAGACTCACATTTGTCCTGAAACATGTAAATACTGCACAAACACCCCACCATGTCCCTCTGTAAGGGATATGATACCGTGTATCTCTTGCAATCGTTCATTCAGGGGTATTCACTGCCTTCAGTATCATATTAACAAGGGTGTGTGTGATCGTATGAAAATGTGCGATCAATGTTTTATAATGTATGATCCCTCCATCCCTCACGACTGCGATTCACGAACTTGTGATATATGTTATAAAACTTGCACACTTCCCCATTATTGCTATATGCAGGGTTATAAAAAAAAAGCTTCCAGAGAATATACTCTGATTTTCTATGATTTTGAGTCAGAGTTTGTAGATATAGGGAATGGATTTTCTAAACATGTTCCGAACCTATGTATATCATACACAGTATGTCACCTGTGTAGTAATTCTTTAGATTCTAATTGCCCTAATTGCAGCCCCGTGGAACATGTTTTTGAGAGCGACAGCAACAGGTCAGCGGTAGCAAAATTTGTAGATTACGTACTTACCTTTAGGCCTATGCCCACTGTTGCTATCGCTCACAATGCCAAAGGCTATGATGCCCAGTTCATACTCGAGGAACTGTGTCAGAGGGAAGAGAAGATCGAACCTGTATTACAAGGTTGCAAAATTCTGTTTGCAAAAGTTAAAGGGGTCACATTTCTAGACTCTCTTTCGTTTATTCCCTTCCCTCTATCACAATTCTCAAAGAGTTTTGGACTGCCCGAATGTGATAAGGGATATTATCCATATAAATTCAACACCACGGAAAACCGCTCTTATATTGGACCTTATCCCCCAATTGAAATGTACCCAATCGAATCCATGTCCTCCCAGCAATATGCCGAATTTTTAGAATGGTATGAGCAAGTCAAAGAACTCCCCTTTGACAACCACAAAGAACTCATCCATTACTGCCGTCAGGATGTTAAAATTCTGGTAAAAGGATGCCTCAACTTCATGTTCTCCTTCATTAAAACCACAGACCTAAACCCTTTCTTGCAGGCTATTACCATAGCTGACGCTGTGATGAAAGCCTACAGGAAAAAATACCTTACCCCAAATACCCTTGCCATTACTCCCAAAAACAATTATAATTCCAATTTCCTTCAAATGCAGAGCAAAATTTCTTTGAAATGGCTTGTGTATATGAAGGAAACTTCCCATTCTAACATAAAGTATGAGGTCAAACTGCGCGGCTCTCGATATATTGCTGATGGATATGATGAGGCCTCTAACACTGTGTATAGTTTTGAGGGCTGTTTCTTCCATGGGCATACATGCTTTTTAAATAGAGGGCATGCATTCTCGAAGAAACCCAATGATAACATGCAGAGTCGTTATGAGAGCACTCTAAAACGATTGGATCACATTCGTCAATTGGGGTATAATCTTATTTCAATATGGGAGTGTGAATTCCGTCGGATGTTGGATGCAGACCCTGTGCTTGCGGAGAGATTGAACAATCACCCTGAAGTAGTAGACTCAGGGTTTGATTTGCGATCAGCGGTTTACGGGGGCCGAACTGAAGTTTTCCGCACATACTACAAATGTCGCCCCGGAGATAAAATTTATTACTATGACTTCACGTCACTCTACCCGTGGGCGAACAAATATTCGAAGTATTTCGTCGGGCACCCTCAAATTCTCAAAGACATCCCAAGTCAGGAGGATGTATTGAAGCATGACGGTGTGGTGAAATGTACTATTCTCCCACCAAAAGGCCTTTACATCCCCTGTCTTCCCTTTAGGTGCAATAACCGACTCTTCTTTCCTCTCTGTCGAAAATGTGCGGAAGATCTTAGTACTGATCGATGTCTACATTCAGATGATGAAAGATCCCTCACAGGAATATGGTCCATTGATGAAGTCCGTCTCGCTGTTGATCATGGGTACGTGATCACAAAATGCTTTGAAGTTTGGGCATACAGAACTTCACAATACAATCGCGAGACGGGTGAACGTGGACTTTTTGCCGATTACGTTGATAATTTTCTCAAAATTAAACAGGAGGCTAGTGGATGGCCCTCGGGAGTTGAATCTGATTCCGATAAAGATAATTATATCCGTGAATTCTTTGAAAATGAGGGGATACATCTTGATAAAGAAAACATCCGTGTTAACAAAGGTATGCGTTCACTTGCAAAAATAATGTTAAACAGTTTGTGGGGCAGATTCATAATGCGGGAGAATTTTACGAAAACTACAATTTGCAATTCTCCTGAGGAATTGAATGAACTTCTTTCATCAGAAGCTATTGAAATTGTACAATTCCATCCCGCAAGTGACAACCAATTTATTGTTTCATGGAAGCACATTCATGATTCTGAGCCTCCATCGAAATACGTAAATATGGGTGTCGGAATCTGCACTACAACCAATGCAAGGATCAGGCTGTATTCTATCTTATCAAAGATAGGACAAAATGTCTTTTATTGTGACACGGATTCAGTCATCTACGTAGTACCTGCAGGGGAAGAGAATCCTCTTTCTACTGGCAAATTTTTGGGAGAATTAACTGATGAATTGGCTGATTTCGGTGAGGGAGCCTTCATCGAAGAATTTGTAAGCACAGGGCCGAAAGTCTATGGCTTAAAAATTTACTCCCCGTCTACAAACTCTTACTCTTACAAAGTAGTGTGCAAGGGAATATCACAAAACAGGGAAGTTGCAAAAGATATAAATTTTGATAGTTTAAAATCCTTGGTTCTCTGCGACGATAAAGAAATTACAGTAACATACCCTAACAAAATTCAGCGTCAGAAACATTTCAAAATTATATCTGGACCCTCTTCAAAAACAGCCCGATTCACTTTCATAAAAAGACGTTGCATCGAAAATAATGACACTTTACCATACGGATTTTAGGTTTAGATTTAGAATAGGATTTAGCTTTATTATTTTGTAAATAGATTATCTTTCATTAAATAATTTTTGTATATATATGTAGAATATGTTACAAACTTTTTTGTCTAATAAATGATTTATATAGAAAATAAATATCTTTTAATTTCCACTGAATTGCAACGTTGGTGTTTTTCCATTTTGAGAAGTTGAAGAAGTGAGGGAAAAGACAGCAAATAATTTGAGAATAATTTTTCTTTATTTTAAAATTATAAAATTACAAGTTTTCCTTATCTAATTTTGAGGATGAATTTATTTTATCAACATAAAAACTTATTTCGGTAAATAATCTGAAATAGTTTATCGGTGAGCGATCTTCTAAAGGTGGTGTAAATGAAGTAGCATCAAGCTTAGTTACTCCTGCTATTTTACATGTTTGTATGTAATTCTCAAAATACTGTTGAATATAATTTTGAATAGAATGGTTATAAATCAAGGTAACATTTATGAAATATTTTAAGTTCATAAGACAATCAAATTCTTTTTCGTTTAAGAGAATTGTATTTCCATTTTGAGACAACATTATTGGCTTCATATTTTCAACTTGAATAAAATTAAATTCCAAATTTTCAAATCTTGAATTAATATATCCAGCATTCATGAGATCGGTTTCTCCATTCTTCAGGATATCTCTGATATTCGCCTCACTGGAACACAGCATATTCCATGACTTTTGGGTAAAGTAAACAGTGTCAGATCCAAGCCAGTAGTTTGTTGCAGAAATTTTCACTATCGGTGTAAAGTCATGTGTCCAGAATCCAACAGTGACAAAAGTAGTATTTAAGTTGTTTAGAAAGTATGTGTATCCATTTAGAATAGTCATATCAGACAGTAATTTGGGTTCCTTTTCCATAAATGGTCCAATGTCCATGGAAATTGGGTCTGCAGCTGAATTATGACCTGAAGTTGCTTCTTCTACATGTTTAGATCTTTTATTTTGAGATTGTTTCGGTGGGATCGCTTTTGCACTTTGTATTTTAGTAACTTTTTTATTCTTTTTATTCTCCACAATCTTTCCCATTTTAGACTGTGTATTACCCATTACTTCACTCTTCGAATTCTAATGACAAACTGACAAAAGTCCTTATTTGATTTTATTGATATACGTTTCTGAAGAGTTTTAGTATTTTCCGATCATTTGCATATGTATTTGTGCCGAATATTCGGAGAAATTCGGACATAGACTTTCCTTTTGATCGAAAATACGCATACATACAACAATATTGTCCACACACTGAAGAAAAAGCACCCTGAAGTTGTTTCTTATTGTAAATAATTATTTTATGCGGGACATGTTGTTTAATAAATCTTGCTAAATGTTTATTTCTCAGAAAACGGCCATATGAATCAAAAATTTCAACTGGATTATTATCTGTAGGTAGATAAATCGCAATCCAATGTTTACCGGGATGATGCGAAGGGGCCGTGTTGACGATTATTATAGAAGGAAATTTGACATTATATTTGGGAAGTTTGTCTATAGGGTAAACTCCTCCAAAAATATTTCTTGTATGTATGTTATTAAGCAATTTAGCCTTAATTTGAAGGGTGTTCATGGTTAAATAATTTATTTTGCCAACAATGGCACCTATTTATACTCATTGTGAAATTCGTCAAATAAGATTTTCAAAATATAGTGAAATTGCACTCATCAATTAAATTGCACACACAAGACATTTTTTCAGTGCTGTTTCCTCCGTCTGAAGGAATCAAATTCTCGCGCTCAGCGATAGCCACACTCATTACCCTATGGTAGCGAGCGCGCGGAAAGGTCTCATATTGCATTGCATTTTTCCACACTTGGACACTGCGGAGGAAAAAGATTATGAAGAATCTCACCTAAAATTTCATTCACTGCATAGGAAAGACCCCTAACAAATCTTCTATCATGCCACAAATTGCATAATAGATAACGTACTTCGGTGACAATTGAAAAGTCCGGGGGTTCAATTCCCATGTATGACAGATCTTTTCTCATACAAATTGTATGGGAAATGAAATTCATTTCCAAAAAAGAGTACTCAAGAAGCCCCAGCCCACAAAACAGGTCTCTGCGGGCCCAGCCAATGAAATTCAATTCCCCTAAAAGAACATTTAGGAGGCCACGCCCACGAAACAGGTCTCTGCGGGCCCAGCCAATGAAATTCAATTCCCCCCAAAAGAGTACTCAGGAGGCCACGCCCACAAAACAGGTCTCTGCGGGCCCAGCCAATGAAAATCATTTATAAACAGCATTCCACGGGCATATTCAGTTAAAATTATTAACCAAAATGTAGAAGAGGAGGAGCGAGGGGCGGGAGAACCGGCCTACAGGTAGCCCACCCACCAGAGTTATCGACGTGGGCGGCACAAAACAGTCTCGTGCTCGATGGAAAGCCACGCCCACAAAACAGGAGTCTGCGGGGACCTTACTACTAATATCATTAGTTGAATTTTTTTCTTGGAAAAATTCCCACAAAAATCATCATGATCCCACCCTTGGGAGTTTTTTAATTTTTTAAAAATGACAAAATCTGCTCTAGAAACCGCGATTCTTAAAATTTCTCAATGAAAATCACATTAGAATACTTCAAGTAATTCTACCAATCAATTAGTATCATTAGTTGAATTATTTTCTTGGAAAAATTCCCACCAAAAATCATCATGACCCCACCCTTGGGAGGTTTTTTTTAATTTTTTAAAAATGCCAAAATCTGCTCTAGAAACCGCAATTCTTAAAATTTCTCAATGAAAATCACATTAGAATACTTCAAATAATTCTACCAATCAATTAATATCATTAGTTGATTTTTTTTCTTGGAAAAATTCCCACCAAAAATCATCATGATCCCACCCTTGGGAGTTTTTTTTTTAATTTTTTAAAAATGCCAAAATCTGCTCTAGAAGCCGCAATTCTTAAAATTTCTCAATGAAAATCACATTAGAATACTTCAAATAATTCTACCAATCAATTAATATCATTAGTTGAATTATTTTCTTGGAAAAATTCCCACAAAAATCATCATGATCCCACCCTTGGGAGTTTTTTTTAATTTTTTAAAAATGCCAAAATCTGCTCTAGAAACCGCAATTCTTAAAATTTCTCAATGAAAATTACATTAGAATACTTCAAATAATTCGACCAATCAATTAATATCATTAGTTGAATTTTTTTCTTGGAAAAATTCCCACCAAAAATCATCATGACCCCACCCTTGGGAGGTTCTTTTTAATTTTTTAAAATTGCCAAAATCTGCTCTAGAAACCGCAATTCTTAAAATTTCTCAATGAAAATCACATTAGAATACTTCAAATAATTCTACCAATCAATTAATATCATTAGTTGAATTATTTTCTTGGAAAAATTCCCACAAAAATCATCATGATCCCACCCTTGGGAGTTTTTTTTAATTTTTTAAAAATGCCAAAATCTGCTCTAGAAACCGCAATTCTTAAAATTTCTCAATGAAAATCACATTAGAATACTTCAAATAATTCTACCAATCAATTAATATAATTAGTTGAATTTTTTTCTTGGAAAAATTCCCACCAAAAATCATCATGATCCCACCCTTGGGAGTTTTTTAATTTTTTAAAAATGCCAAAATCTGCTCTAAAAACCGCGATTCTTAAAATTTCTCAATGAAAATCACATTAGAATACTTCAAATAATTCTACCAATCAATTAATATCATTAGTTGAATTATTTTCTTGGAAAAATTCCCACCAAAATCATCATGATCCCACCCTTGGGAGTTTTTTTTTTTAATTTTTTAAAAATGCCAAAATCTGCTCTAGAAACCGCAATTCTTAAAATTTCTCAATGAAAATCACATTAGAATACTTCAAATAATTCTACCAATCAATTAATATCATTAGTTGAATTTTTTTCTTGGAAAAATTCCCACCAAAAATCATCATGACCCCACCCTTGGGAGGTTTTTTTTAATTTTTTAAAAATGCCAAAATCTGCTCTAGAAACCGCAATTCTTAAAATTTCTCAATGAAAATCACATTAGAATACTTCAAATAATTCTACCAATCAATTAATATAATTAGTTGAATTTTTTTCTTGGAAAAATTCCCACCAAAAATCATCATGATCCCACCCTTGGGAGTTTTTTAATTTTTTAAAAATGCCAAAATCTGCTCTAAAAACCGCGATTCTTAAAATTTCTCAATGAAAATCACATTAGAATACTTCAAATAATTCTACCAATCAATTAGTATCATTAGTTGAATTATTTTCTTGGAAAAATTCCCACCAAAAATCATCATGACCCCACCCTTGGGAGGTTTTTTTTTAATTTTTTAAAAATGCCAAAATCTGCTCTAAAAACCGCAATTCTTAAAATTTCTCAATGAAAATCACATTAGAATACTTCAAATAATTCTACCAATCAATTAATATCATTAGTTGAATTATTTTCTTGGAAAAATTCCCACCAAAATCATCATGATCCCACCTTTGGGAGTTTTTTTTTTAATTTTTTAAAAATGCCAAAATCTGCTCTAGAAACCGCAATTCTTAAAATTTCTCAATGAAAATCACATTAGAATACTTCAAATAATTCTACCAATCAATTAATATCATTAGTTGAATTTTTTTCTTGGAAAAATTCCCACCAAAACTCATCATGACCCCACCCTTGGGAGTTTTTTTAATTTTTTAAAAATGCCAAAATCTGCTCTAGAAACCGCAGTTCTTAAAATTTCTCAATGAAAATCACATTAGAATACTTCAAATAATACTACCAATCAATTAATATCATTAGTTGAATTTTTTTCTTGGAAAAATTCCCACCAAAAATCATCATGATCCCACCCTTGGGAGTTTTTTTTTAATTTTTTAAAAATGCCAAAATCTGCTCTAGAAGCCGCAATTCTTAAAATTTCTCAATGAAAATCACATTAGAATACTTCATATAATTCTACCAATCAATTAATATCATTAGTTGAATTATTTTCTTGGAAAAATTCCCACAAAAATCATCAAGATCCCACCCTTGGGAGTTTTTTTTTAATTTTTAAAAATGCCAAAATCTGCTCTAGAAACCGCAATTCTTAAAATTTCTCAATGAAAATCACATTAGAATACTTCAAATAATTCTACCAATCAATTAATATCATTAGTTGAATTTTTTTCTTGGAAAAATTCCCACCAAAAATCATCATGATCCCACCCTTGGGAGTTTTTTTTTTAATTTTTTAAAAATGCCAAAATCTGCTCTAGAAGCCGCAATTCTTAAAATTTCTCAATGAAAATCACATTTGAATACTTCAAATAATTCTACCAATCAATTAATATCATTAGTTGAATTATTTTCTTGGAAAAATTCCCACAAAAATCATCATGATCCCACCCTTGGGAGTTTTTTAATTTTTTAAAAAAGCCAAAATCTGCTCTAAAAACCGCAATTCTTAAAATTTCTCAATGAAAATCACATTAGAATACTTCAAATAATTCTACCAATCAATTAATATCATTAGTTGAATTATTTTCTTGGAAAAATTCCCACAAAAATCATCATGATCCCACCCTTGGGAGTTTTTTTTAATTTTTTAAAAATGCCAAAATCTGCTCTAGAAACCGCAATTCTTAAAATTTCTCAATGAAAATTACATTAGAATACTTCAAATAATTCGACCAATCAATTAATATCATTAGTTGAATTTTTTTCTTGGAAAAATTCCCACCAAAAATCATCATGACCCCACCCTTGGGAGGTTCTTTTTAATTTTTTAAAATTGCCAAAATCTGCTCTAGAAACCGCAATTCTTAAAATTTCTCAATGAAAATCACATTAGAATACTTCAAATAATTCTACCAATCAATTAATATCATTAGTTGAATTATTTTCTTGGAAAAATTCCCACAAAAATCATCATGATCCCACCCTTGGGAGTTTTTTTTAATTTTTTAAAAATGCCAAAATCTGCTCTAGAAACCGCAATTCTTAAAATTTCTCAATGAAAATCACATTAGAATACTTCAAATAATTCTACCAATCAATTAATATAATTAGTTGAATTTTTTTCTTGGAAAAATTCCCACCAAAAATCATCATGATCCCACCCTTGGGAGTTTTTTAATTTTTTAAAAATGCCAAAATCTGCTCTAAAAACCGCGATTCTTAAAATTTCTCAATGAAAATCACATTAGAATACTTCAAATAATTCTACCAATCAATTAATATCATTAGTTGAATTATTTTCTTGGAAAAATTCCCACCAAAATCATCATGATCCCACCCTTGGGAGTTTTTTAATTTTTTAAAAATGACAAAATCTGCTCTAGAAACCGCGATTCTTAAAATTTCTCAATGAAAATCACATTAGAATACTTCAAGTAATTCTACCAATCAATTAGTATCATTAGTTGAATTATTTTCTTGGAAAAATTCCCACCAAAAATCATCATGACCCCACCCTTGGGAGGTTTTTTTTAATTTTTTAAAAATGCCAAAATCTGCTCTAGAAACCGCAATTCTTAAAATTTCTCAATGAAAATCACATTAGAATACTTCAAATAATTCTACCAATCAATTAATATCATTAGTTGATTTTTTTTCTTGGAAAAATTCCCACCAAAAATCATCATGATCCCACCCTTGGGAGTTTTTTTTTTTAATTTTTTAAAAATGCCAAAATCTGCTCTAGAAGCCGCAATTCTTAAAATTTCTCAATGAAAATCACATT
>NW_026604429.1:0-38855 GCF_024763615.1 Phlebotomus papatasi
GAATTTTTTCTTGGAAAAATTCCCATTAAAAATCATCATGATCCCACCCTTGTGAGTTTTTTTTTTAATTTTTTAAAAATGCCAAAATCTGCTCTAGAAACCGCAATTCTTAAAATTTCTCAATGAAAATCACATTAGAATACTTCAAATAATTCTACCAATCAATTAATATCTTTAGTTGAATTTTTTCTTGGAAAAATTCCCATTAAAAATCATCATGATCCCACCCTTGGGAGTTTTTTTTTAATTTTTTAAAAATGCCAAAATCTGCTCTATAAACCGCAATTCTTAAAATTTCTCAATGAAAATCACATTAGAATACTTCAAATAATTCTACCAATCAATTAATATCTTTAGTTGAATTTTTTCTTGGAAAAATTCCCATTAAAAATCATCATGATCCCACCCTTGGGAGTTTTTTTTTTAATTTTTTAAAAATGCCAAAATCTGCTCTAGAAACCGCAATTCTTAAAATTTCTCAATGAAAATCACATTAGAATACTTCAAATAATTCTAACAATCAATTAATATCTTTAGTTGAATTTTTTCTTGGAAAAATTCCCATTAAAAATCATCATGATCCCACCCTTGGGAGTTTTTTTTTTAATTTTTTAAAAATGCCAAAATCTGCTCTAGAAACCGCAATTCTTAAAATTTCTCAATGAAAATCACATTAGAATACTTCAAATAATTCTAACAATCAATTAATATCTTTAGTTGAATTTTTTCTTGGAAAAATTCCCATTAAAAATCATCATGATCCCACCCTTGGGAGTTTTTTTTTAATTTTTTAAAAATGCCAAAATCTGCTCTAGAAACCGCAATTCTTAAAATTTCTCAATGAAAATCACATTAGAATACTTCAAATAATTCTAACAATCAATTAATATCTTTAGTTGAATTTTTTCTTGGAAAAATTCCCATTAAAAATCATCATGATCCCACCCTTGGGAGTTTTTTTTTAATTTTTTAAAAATGCCAAAATCTGCTCTAGAAACCGCAATTCTTAAAATTTCTCAATGAAAATCACATTAGAATACTTCAAATAATTCTAACAATCAATTAATATCTTTAGTTGAATTTTTTCTTGGAAAAATTCCCATTAAAAATCATTTTGATCCCACCCTTGGGAGTTTTTTTTTTAATTTTTTAAAAATGCCAAAATCTGCTCTAGAAACCGCAATTCTTAAAATTTCTCAATGAAAATCACATTAGAATACTTCAAATAATTCTAACAATCAATTAATATCTTTAGTTGAATTTTTTCTTGGAAAAATTCCCATTAAAAATCATCATGATCCCACCCTTGGGAGTTTTTTTTTTTAATTTTTTAAAAATGCCAAAATCTGCTCTAGAAACCGCAATTCTTAAAATTTCTCAATGAAAATCACATTAGAATACTTCAAATAATTCTAACAATCAATTAATATCTTTAGTTGAATTTTTTCTTGGAAAAATTCCCATTAAAAATCATTATGATCCCACCCTTGGGAGTTTTTTTTTTAATTTTTTAAAAATGCCAAAATCTGCTCTAGAAACCGCAATTCTTAAAATTTCTCAATGAAAATCACATTAGAATACTTCAAATAATTCTAACAATCAATTAATATCTTTAGTTGAATTTTTTCTTGGAAAAATTCCCATTAAAAATCATCATGATCCCACCCTTGGGAGTTTTTTTTTTTTTTTTTTAAAAATGCCAAAATCTGCTCTAGAAACCGCAATTCTTAAAATTTCTCAATGAAAATCACATTAGAATACTTCAAATAATTCTAACAATCAATTAATATCTTTAGTTGAATTTTTTCTTGGAAAAATTCCCATTAAAAATCATTATGATCCCACCCTTGGGAGTTTTTTTTTAATTTTTTAAAAATGCCAAAATCTGCTCTAGAAACCGCAATTCTTAAAATTTCTCAATGAAAATCACATTAGAATACTTCAAATAATTCTAACAATCAATTAATATCTTTAGTTGAATTTTTTCTTGGAAAAATTCCCATTAAAAATCATCATGATCCCACCCTTGGGAGTTTTTTTTTAATTTTTTAAAAATGCCAAAATCTGCTCTAGAAACCGCAATTCTTAAAATTTCTCAATGAAAATCACATTAGAATACTTCAAATAATTCTAACAATCAATTAATATCTTTAGTTGAATTTTTTCTTGGAAAAATTCCCATTAAAAATCATCATGATCCCACCCTTGGGAGTTTTTTTTTAATTTTTTAAAAATGCCAAAATCTGCTCTAGAAACCGCAATTCTTAAAATTTCTCAATGAAAATCACATTAGAATACTTCAAATAATTCTAACAATCAATTAATATCTTTAGTTGAATTTTTTCTTGGAAAAATTCCCATTAAAAATCATCATGATCCCACCCTTGGGAGTTTTTTTTTTAATTTTTTAAAAATGCCAAAATCTGCTCTAGAAACCGCAATTCTTAAAATTTCTCAATGAAAATCACATTAGAATACTTCAAATAATTCTACCAATCAATTAATATCTTTAGTTGAATTTTTTCTTGGAAAAATTCCCATTAAAAATCATCATGATCCCACCCTTGGGAGTTTTTTTTTAATTTTTTAAAAATGCCAAAATCTGCTCTAGAAACCGCAATTCTTAAAATTTCTCAATGAAAATCACATTAGAATACTTCAAATAATTCTAACAATCAATTAATATCTTTAGTTGAATTTTTTCTTGGAAAAATTCCCATTAAAAATCATCATGATCCCACCCTTGGGAGTTTTTTTTTAATTTTTTAAAAATGCCAAAATCTGCTCTATAAACCGCAATTCTTAAAATTTCTCAATGAAAATCACATTAGAATACTTCAAATAATTCTAACAATCAATTAATATCTTTAGTTGAATTTTTTCTTGGAAAAATTCCCATTAAAAATCATCATGATCCCACCCTTGGGAGTTTTTTTTCAATTTTTTAAAAATGCCAAAATCTGCTCTAGAAACCGCAATTCTTAAAATTTCTCAATGAAAATCACATTAGAATACTTCAAATAATTCTAACAATCAATTAATATCTTTAGTTGAATTTTTTCTTGGAAAAATTCCCATTAAAAATCATCATGATCCCACCCTTGGGAGTTTTTTTTTTAATTTTTTAAAAATGCCAAAATCTGCTCTAGAAACCGCAATTCTTAAAATTTCTCAATGAAAATCACATTAGAATACTTCAAATAATTCTAACAATCAATTAATATCTTTAGTTGAATTTTTTCTTGGAAAAATTCCCATTAAAAATCATCATGATCCCACCCTTGGGAGTTTTTTTTTAATTTTTTAAAAATGCCAAAATCTGCTCTAGAAACCGCAATTCTTAAAATTTCTCAATGAAAATCACATTAGAATACTTCAAATAATTCTAACAATCAATTAATATCTTTAGTTGAATTTTTTCTTGGAAAAATTCCCATTAAAAATCATCATGATCCCACCCTTGGGAGTTTTTTTTTAATTTTTTAAAAATGCCAAAATCTGCTCTAGAAACCGCAATTCTTAAAATTTCTCAATGAAAATCACATTAGAATACTTCAAATAATTCTACCAATCAATTAATATCTTTAGTTGAATTTTTTCTTGGAAAAATTCCCATTAAAAATCATTATGATCCCACCCTTGGGAGTTTTTTTTTTAATTTTTTAAAAATGCCAAAATCTGCTCTAGAAACCGCAATTCTTAAAATTTCTCAATGAAAATCACATTAGAATACTTCAAATAATTCTAACAATCAATTAATATCTTTAGTTGAATTTTTTCTTGGAAAAATTCCCATTAAAAATCATCATGATCCCACCCTTGGGAGTTTTTTTTTAATTTTTTAAAAATGCCAAAATCTGCTCTATAAACCGCAATTCTTAAAATTTCTCAATGAAAATCACATTAGAATACTTTAAATAATTCTAACAATCAATTAATATCTTTAGTTGAATTTTTTCTTGGAAAAATTCCCATTAAAAATCATCATGATCCCACCCTTGGGAGTTTTTTTTTAATTTTTTAAAAATGCCAAAATCTGCTCTAGAAACCGCAATTCTTAAAATTTCTCAATGAAAATCACATTAGAATACTTCAAATAATTCTACCAATCAATTAATATCTTTAGTTGAATTTTTTCTTGGAAAAATTCCCATTAAAAATCATCATGATCCCACCCTTGGGAGTTTTTTTTTAATTTTTTAAAAATGCCAAAATCTGCTCTAGAAACCGCAATTCTTAAAATTTCTCAATGAAAATCACATTAGAATACTTCAAATAATTCTAACAATCAATTAATATCTTTAGTTGAATTTTTTCTTGGAAAAATTCCCATTAAAAATCATCATGATCCCACCCTTGGGAGTTTTTTTTTAATTTTTTAAAAATGCCAAAATCTGCTCTAGAAACCGCAATTCTTAAAATTTCTCAATGAAAATCACATTAGAATACTTCAAATAATTCTAACAATCAATTAATATCTTTAGTTGAATTTTTTCTTGGAAAAATTCCCATTAAAAATCATCATGATCCCACCCTTGGGAGTTTTTTTTTAATTTTTTAAAAATGCCAAAATCTGCTCTAGAAACCGCAATTCTTAAAATTTCTCAATGAAAATCACATTAGAATACTTCAAATAATTCTAACAATCAATTAATATCTTTAGTTGAATTTTTTCTTGGAAAAATTCCCATTAAAAATCATCATGATCCCACCCTTGGGAGTTTTTTTTTAATTTTTTAAAAATGCCAAAATCTGCTCTAGAAACCGCAATTCTTAAAATTTCTCAATGAAAATCACATTAGAATACTTCAAATAATTCTAACAATCAATTAATATCTTTAGTTGAATTTTTTCTTGGAAAAATTCCCATTAAAAATCATCATGATCCCACCCTTGGGAGTTTTTTTTTTAATTTTTTAAAAATGACAAAATCTGCTCTAGAAACCGCAATTCTTAAAATTTCTCAATGAAAATCACATTAGAATACTTCAAATAATTCTAACAATCAATTAATATCTTTAGTTGAATTTTTTCTTGGAAAAATTCCCATTAAAAATCATTTTGATCCCACCCTTGGGAGTTTTTTTTTAATTTTTTAAAAATGCCAAAATCTGCTCTAGAAACCGCAATTCTTAAAATTTCTCAATGAAAATCACATTAGAATACTTCAAATAATTCTAACAATCAATTAATATCTTTAGTTGAATTTTTTCTTGGAAAAATTCCCATTAAAAATCATCATGATCCCACCCTTGGGAGTTTTTTTTTTTAATTTTTTAAAAATGCCAAAATCTGCTCTAGAAACCGCAATTCTTAAAATTTCTCAATGAAAATCACATTAGAATACTTCAAATAATTCTAACAATCAATTAATATCTTTAGTTGAATTTTTTCTTAGAAAAATTCCCATTAAAAATCATTATGATCCCACCCTTGGGAGTTTTTTTTTTAATTTTTTAAAAATGCCAAAATCTGCTCTAGAAACCGCAATTCTTAAAATTTCTCAATGAAAATCACATTAGAATACTTCAAATAATTCTAACAATCAATTAATATCTTTAGTTGAATTTTTTCTTGGAAAAATTCCCATTAAAAATCATCATGATCCCACCCTTGGGAGTTTTTTTTTTAATTTTTTAAAAATGCCAAAATCTGCTCTAGAAACCGCAATTCTTAAAATTTCTCAATGAAAATCACATTAGAATACTTCAAATAATTCTAACAATCAATTAATATCTTTAGTTGAATTTTTTCTTGGAAAAATTCCCATTAAAAATCATTATGATCCCACCCTTGGGAGTTTTTTTTAATTTTTTAAAAATGCCAAAATCTGCTCTAGAAACCGCAATTCTTAAAATTTCTCAATGAAAATCACATTAGAATACTTCAAATAATTCTAACAATCAATTAATATCTTTAGTTGAATTTTTTCTTGGAAAAATTCCCATTAAAAATCATCATGATCCCACCCTTGGGAGTTTTTTTTTTAATTTTTTAAAAATGCCAAAATCTGCTCTAGAAACCGCAATTCTTAAAATTTCTCAATGAAAATCACATTAGAATACTTCAAATAATTCTAACAATCAATTAATATCTTTAGTTGAATTTTTTCTTGGAAAAATTCCCATTAAAAATCATCATGATCCCACCCTTGGGAGTTTTTTTTTTATTTTTTAAAAATGCCAAAATCTGCTCTAGAAACCGCAATTCTTAAAATTTCTCAATGAAAATCACATTAGAATACTTCAAATAATTCTAACAATCAATTAATATCTTTAGTTGAATTTTTTCTTGGAAAAATTCCCATTAAAAATCATCATGATCCCACCCTTGGGAGTTTTTTTTTTAATTTTTTAAAAATGCCAAAATCTGCTCTAGAAACCGCAATTCTTAAAATTTCTCAATGAAAATCACATTAGAATACTTCAAATAATTCTAACAATCAATTAATATCTTTAGTTGAATTTTTTCTTGGAAAAATTCCCATTAAAAATCATTATGATCCCACCCTTGGGAGTTTTTTTTAATTTTTTTAAAAATGCCAAAATCTGCTCTAGAAACCGCAATTCTTAAAATTTCTCAATGAAAATCACATTAGAATACTTCAAATAATTCTAACAATCAATTAATATCTTTAGTTGAATTTTTTCTTGGAAAAATTCCCATTAAAAATCATCATGATCCCACCCTTGGGAGTTTTTTTTTAATTTTTTAAAAATGCCAAAATCTGCTCTAGAAACCGCAATTCTTAAAATTTCTCAATGAAAATCACATTAGAATACTTCAAATAATTCTACCAATCAATTAATATCTTTAGTTGAATTTTTTCTTGGAAAAATTCCCATTAAAAATCATCATGATCCCACCCTTGGGAGTTTTTTTTTTAATTTTTTAAAAATGCCAAAATCTGCTCTAGAAACCGCAATTCTTAAAATTTCTCAATGAAAATCACATTAGAATACTTCAAATAATTCTAACAATCAATTAATATCTTTAGTTGAATTTTTTCTTGGAAAAATTCCCATTAAAAATCATCATGATCCCACCTTTGGGAGTTTTTTTTTAATTTTTTAAAAATGCCAAAATCTGCTCTAGAAACCGCAATTCTTAAAATTTCTCAATGAAAATCACATTAGAATACTTCAAATAATTCTAACAATCAATTAATATCTTTAGTTGAATTTTTTCTTGGAAAAATTCCCATTAAAAATCATCATGATCCCACCCTTGGGAGTTTTTTTTTAATTTTTTAAAAATGCCAAAATCTGCTCTAGAAACCGCAATTCTTAAAATTTCTCAATGAAAATCACATTAGAATACTTCAAATAATTCTAACAATCAATTAATATCATTAGTTGAATTTTTTCTTGGAAAAATTCCCATTAAAAATCATCATGATCCCACCCTTGGGAGTTTTTTTTTTAATTTTTTAAAAATGCCAAAATCTGCTCTAGAAACCGCAATTCTTAAAATTTCTCAATGAAAATCACATTAGAATACTTCAAATAATTCTAACAATCAATTAATGTCTTTAGTTGAATTTTTTCTTGGAAAAATTCCCATTAAAAATCATCATGATCCCACCCTTGGGAGTTTTTTTTTTAATTTTTTAAAAATGCCAAAATCTGCTCTAGAAACCGCAATTCTTAAAATTTCTCAATGAAAATCACATTAGAATACTTCAAATAATTCTAACAATCAATTAATATCTTTAGTTGAATTTTTTTTGGAAAAATTCCCATTAAAAATCATCATGATCCCACCCTTGGGAGTTTTTTTTTAATTTTTTAAAAATGCCAAAATCTGCTCTAGAAACCGCAATTCTTAAAATTTCTCAATGAAAATCACATTAGAATACTTCAAATAATTCTAACAATCAATTAATATCTTTAGTTGAATTTTTTCTTGGAAAAATTCCCATTAAAAATCATCATGATCCCACCCTTGGGAGTTTTTTTTTAATTTTTTAAAAATGCCAAAATCTGCTCTATAAACCGCAATTCTTAAAATTTCTCAATGAAAATCACATTAGAATACTTCAAATAATTCTACCAATCAATTAATATCTTTAGTTGAATTTTTTCTTGGAAAAATTCCCATTAAAAATCATCATGATCCCACCCTTGGGAGTTTTTTTTTAATTTTTTAAAAATGCCAAAATCTGCTCTATAAACCGCAATTCTTAAAATTTCTCAATGAAAATCACATTACAATACTTCAAATAATTCTAACAATCAATTAATATCTTTAGTTGAATTTTTTCTTGGAAAAATTCCCATTAAAAATCATTATGATCCCACCCTTGGGAGTTTTTTTTTAATTTTTTAAAAATGCCAAAATCTGCTCTAGAAACCGCAATTCTTAAAATTTCTCAATGAAAATCACATTAGAATACTTCAAATAATTCTAACAATCAATTAATATCTTTAGTTGAATTTTTTCTTGGAAAAATTCCCATTAAAAATCATCATGATCCCACCCTTGGGAGTTTTTTTTTAATTTTTTAAAAATGCCAAAATCTGCTCTAGAAACCGCAATTCTTAAAATTTCTCAATGAAAATCACATTAGAATACTTCAAATAATTCTAACAATCAATTAATATCTTTAGTTGAATTTTTTCTTGGAAAAATTCCCATTAAAAATCATCATGATCCCACCCTTGGGAGTTTTTTTTTAATTTTTTAAAAATGCCAAAATCTACTCTAGAAACCGCAATTCTTAAAATTTCTCAATGAAAATCACATTAGAATACTTCAAATAATTCTACCAATCAATTAATATCTTTAGTTGAATTTTTTCTTGGAAAAATTCCCATTAAAAATCATTATGATCCCACCCTTGGGAGTTTTTTTTTAATTTTTTAAAAATGCCAAAATCTGCTCTAGAAACCGCAATTCTTAAAATTTCTCAATGAAAATCACATTAGAATACTTCAAATAATTCTAACAATCAATTAATATCTTTAGTTGAATTTTTTCTTGGAAAAATTCCCATTAAAAATCATTTTGATCCCACCCTTGGGAGTTTTTTTTTAATTTTTTAAAAATGCCAAAATCTGCTCTAGAAACCGCAATTCTTAAAATTTCTCAATGAAAATCACATTAGAATACTTCAAATAATTCTAACAATCAATTAATATCTTTAGTTGAATTTTTTCTTGGAAAAATTCCCATTAAAAATCATCATGATCCCACCCTTGGGAGTTTTTTTTTTAATTTTTTAAAAATGCCAAAATCTGCTCTAGAAACCGCAATTCTTAAAATTTCTCAATGAAAATCACATTAGAATACTTCAAATAATTCTAACAATCAATTAATATCTTTAGTTGAATTTTTTCTTGGAAAAATTCCCATTAAAAATCATTATGATCCCACCCTTGGGAGTTTTTTTTTAATTTTTTAAAAATGCCAAAATCTGCTCTAGAAACCGCAATTCTTAAAATTTCTCAATGAAAATCACATTAGAATACTTCAAATAATTCTAACAATCAATTAATATCTTTAGTTGAATTTTTTCTTGGAAAAATTCCCATTAAAAATCATCATGATCCCACCCTTGGGAGTTTTTTTTTAATTTTTTAAAAATGCCAAAATCTGCTCTAGAAACCGCAATTCTTAAAATTTCTCAATGAAAATCACATTAGAATACTTCAAATAATTCTAACAATCAATTAATATCTTTAGTTGAATTTTTTCTTGGAAAAATTCCCATTAAAAATCATTTTGATCCCACCCTTGGGAGTTTTTTTTTAATTTTTTAAAAATGCCAAAATCTGCTCTAGAAACCGCAATTCTTAAAATTTCTCAATGAAAATCACATTAGAATACTTCAAATAATTCTAACAATCAATTAATATCTTTAGTTGAATTTTTTCTTGGAAAAATTCCCATTAAAAATCATCACGATCCCACCCTTGGAAGTTTTTTTTTTAATTTTTTAAAAATGCCAAAATCTGCTCTAGAAACCGCAATTCTTAAAATTTCTCAATGAAAATCACATTAGAATACTTCAAATAATTCTAACAATCAATTAATATCTTTAGTTGAATTTTTTCTTGGAAAAATTCCCATTAAAAATCATCATGATCCCACCCTTGGGAGTTTTTTTTTAATTTTTTAAAAATGCCAAAATCTGCTCTAGAAACCGCAATTCTTAAAATTTCTCAATGAAAATCACATTAGAATACTTCAAATAATTCTAACAATCAATTAATATCTTTAGTTGAATTTTTTCTTGGAAAAATTCCCATTAAAAATCATCATGATCCCACCCTTGGAAGTTTTTTTTTAATTTTTTAAAAATGCCAAAATCTGCTCTACAAACCGCGATTCTTAAAATTTCTAATTGAAAATCACATTAGAATACTTCAAATAATTCTACCAATCAATTAATATCTTTAGTTGAATTTTTTCTTGGAAAAATTCCCATTAAAAATCATCATGATCCCACCCTTGGGAGTTTTTTTTTTAATTTTTTAAAAATGCCAAAATCTGCTCTAGAAACCGCAATTCTTAAAATTTCTCAATGAAAATCACATTAGAATACTTCAAATAATTCTAACAATCAATTAATATCATTAGTTGAATTTTTTCTTGGAAAAATTCCAATTAAAAATCATCATGATCCCACCCTTGGGAGTTTTTTTTAAATTTTTTAAAAATGCCAAAATCTGCTCTAGAAACCGCAATTCTTAAAATTTCTCAATGAAAATCACATTAGAATACTTCAAATAATTCTAACAATCAATTAATATCTTTAGTTGAATTTTTTCTTGGAAAAATTCCCATTAAAAATCATCATGATCCCACCCTTGGGAGTTTTTTTTTTAATTTTTTAAAAATGCCAAAATCTGCTCTAGAAACCGCAATTCTTAAAATTTCTCAATGAAAATCACATTAGAATACTTCAAATAATTCTACCAATCAATTAATATCTTTAGTTGAATTTTTTCTTGGAAAAATTCCCATTAAAAATCATTTTGATCCCACCCTTGGGAGTTTTTTTTTAATTTTTTAAAAATGCCAAAATCTGCTCTAGAAACCGCAATTCTTAAAATTTCTCAATGAAAATCACATTAGAATACTTCAAATAATTCTAACAATCAATTAATATCTTTAGTTGAATTTTTTCTTGGAAAAATTCCCATTAAAAATCATCATGATCCCACCCTTGGGAGTTTTTTTTTTAATTTTTTAAAAATGCCAAAATCTGCTCTAGAAACCGCAATTCTTAAAATTTCTCAATGAAAATCACATTAGAATACTTCAAATAATTCTAACAATCAATTAATATCTTTAGTTGAATTTTTTCTTGGAAAAATTCCCATTAAAAATCATTATGATCCCACCCTTGGGAGTTTTTTTTTAATTTTTTAAAAATGCCAAAATCTGCTCTAGAAACCGCAATTCTTAAAATTTCTCAATGAAAATCACATTAGAATACTTCAAATAATTCTAACAATCAATTAATATCTTTAGTTGAATTTTTTCTTGGAAAAATTCCCATTAAAAATCATCATGATCCCACCCTTGGGAGTTTTTTTTTTAATTTTTTAAAAATGCCAAAATCTGCTCTAGAAACCGCAATTCTTAAAATTTCTCAATGAAAATCACATTAGAATACTTCAAATAATTCTAACAATCAATTAATATCTTTAGTTGAATTTTTTCTTGGAAAAATTCCCATTAAAAATCATCATGATCCCACCCTTGGGAGTTTTTTTTTTAATTTTTTAAAAATGCCAAAATCTGCTCTAGAAACCGCAATTCTTAAAATTTCTCAATGAAAATCACATTAGAATACTTCAAATAATTCTACCAATCAATTAATATCTTTAGTTGAATTTTTTCTTGGAAAAATTCCCATTAAAAATCATTTTGATCCCACCCTTGGGAGTTTTTTTTTAATTTTTTAAAAATGCCAAAATCTGCTCTAGAAACCGCAATTCTTAAAATTTCTCAATGAAAATCACATTAGAATACTTCAAATAATTCTAACAATCAATTAATATCTTTAGTTGAATTTTTTCTTGGAAAAATTCCCATTAAAAATCATCATGATCCCACCCTTGGGAGTTTTTTTTTAATTTTTTAAAAATGCCAAAATCTGCTCTAGAAACCGCAATTCTTAAAATTTCTCAATGAAAATCACATTAGAATACTTCAAATAATTCTAACAATCAATTAATATCTTTAGTTGAATTTTTTCTTGGAAAAATTCCCATTAAAAATCATCATGATCCCACCCTTGGGAGTTTTTTTTTAATTTTTTAAAAATGCCAAAATCTGCTCTAGAAACCGCAATTCTTAAAATTTCTCAATGAAAATCACATTAGAATACTTCAAATAATTCTAACAATCAATTAATATCTTTAGTTGAATTTTTTCTTGGAAAAATTCCCATTAAAAATCATCATGATCCCACCCTTGGGAGTTTTTTTTTTATTTTTTAAAAATGCCAAAATCTGCTCTAGAAACCGCAATTCTTAAAATTTCTCAATGAAAATCACATTAGAATACTTCAAATAATTCTAACAATCAATTAATATCTTTAGTTGAATTTTTTCTTGGAAAAATTCCCATTAAAAATCATTTTGATCCCACCCTTGGGGTTTTTTTTTAATTTTTTAAAAATGCCAAAATCTGCTCTAGAAACCGCAATTCTTAAAATTTCTCAATGAAAATCACATTAGAATACTTCAAATAATTCTAACAATCAATTAATATCTTTAGTTGAATTTTTTCTTGGAAAAATTCCCATTAAAAATCATCATGATCCCACCCTTGGGAGTTTTTTTTTAATTTTTTAAAAATGCCAAAATCTGCTCTAGAAACCGCAATTCTTAAAATTTCTCAATGAAAATCACATTAGAATACTTCAAATAATTCTAACAATCAATTAATATCTTTAGTTGAATTTTTTCTTGGAAAAATTCCCATTAAAAATCATTTTGATCCCACCCTTGGGAGTTTTTTTTTAATTTTTTAAAAATGCCAAAATCTGCTCTAGAAACCGCAATTCTTAAAATTTCTCAATGAAAATCACATTAGAATACTTCAAATAATTCTAACAATCAATTAATATCTTTAGTTGAATTTTTTCTTGGAAAAATTCCCATTAAAAATCATTATGATCCCACCCTTGGGAGTTTTTTTTTTAATTTTTTAAAAATGCCAAAATCTGCTCTAGAAACCGCAATTCTTAAAATTTCTCAATGAAAATCACATTAGAATACTTCAAATAATTCTAACAATCAATTAATATCTTTAGTTGAATTTTTTCTTGGAAAAATTCCCATTAAAAATCATCATGATCCCACCCTTGGGAGTTTTTTTTTAATTTTTTAAAAATGCCAAAATCTGCTCTAGAAACCGCAATTCTTAAAATTTCTCAATGAAAATCACATTAGAATACTTCAAATAATTCTAACAATCAATTAATATCTTTAGTTGAATTTTTTCTTGGAAAAATTCCCATTAAAAATCATCATGATCCCACCCTTGGGAGTTTTTTTTTTAATTTTTTAAAAATGCCAAAATCTGCTCTAGAAACCGCAATTCTTAAAATTTCTCAATGAAAATCACATTAGAATACTTCAAATAATTCTAACAATCAATTAATATCTTTAGTTGAATTTTTTCTTGGAAAAATTCCCATTAAAAATCATCATGATCCCACCCTTGGGAGCTTGGGAGTTTTTTTTTAATTTTTTAAAAATGCCAAAATCTGCTCTAGAAACCGCAATTCTTAAAATTTCTCAATGAAAATCACATTAGAATACTTCAAATAATTCTAACAATCAATTAATATCTTTAGTTGAATTTTTTCTTGGAAAAATTCCCATTAAAAATCATCATGATCCCACCCTTGGGAGTTTTTTTTTAATTTTTTAAAAATGCCAAAATCTGCTCTAGAAACCGCAATTCTTAAAATTTCTCAATGAAAATCACATTAGAATACTTCAAATAATTCTAACAATCAATTAATATCTTTAGTTGAATTTTTTCTTGGAAAAATTCCCATTAAAAATCATCATGATCCCACCCTTGGGAGTTTTTTTTTAATTTTTTAAAAATGCCAAAATCTGCTCTAGAAACCGCAATTCTTAAAATTTCTCAATGAAAATCACATTAGAATACTTCAAATAATTCTACCAATCAATTAATATCTTTAGTTGAATTCTTTCTTGGAAAAATTCCCATTAAAAATCATCATGATCCCACCCTTGGGAGTTTTTTTTTAATTTTTTAAAAATGCCAAAATCTGCTCTAGAAACCGCAATTCTTAAAATTTCTCAATGAAAATCACATTAGAATACTTCAAATAATTCTAACAATCAATTAATATCTTTAGTTGAATTTTTTCTTGGAAAAATTCCCATTAAAAATCATCATGATCCCACCCTTGGGAGTTTTTTTTTAATTTTTTAAAAATGCCAAAATCTGCTCTAGAAACCGCAATTCTTAAAATTTCTCAATGAAAATCACATTAGAATACTTCAAATAATTCTAACAATCAATTAATATCTTTAGTTGAATTCTTTCTTGGAAAAATTCCCATTAAAAATCATCATGATCCCACCCTTGGGAGTTTTTTTTTAATTTTTTAAAAATGCCAAAATCTGCTCTAGAAACCGCAATTCTTAAAATTTCTCAATGAAAATCACATTAGAATACTTCAAATAATTCTAACAATCAATTAATATCTTTAGTTGAATTTTTTCTTGGAAAAATTCCCATTAAAAATCATCATGATCCCACCCTTGGGAGTTTTTTTTTAATTTTTTAAAAATGCCAAAATCTGCTCTAGAAACCGCAATTCTTAAAATTTCTCAATGAAAATCACATTAGAATACTTCAAATAATTCTAACAATCAATTAATATCTTTAGTTGAATTTTTTCTTGGAAAAATTCCCATTAAAAATCATCATGATCCCACCCTTGGGAGTTTTTTTTAATTTTTTAAAAATGCCAAAATCTGCTCTAGAAACCGCAATTCTTAAAATTTCTCAATGAAAATCACATTAGAATACTTCAAATAATTCTAACAATCAATTAATATCTTTAGTTGAATTTTTTCTTGGAAAAATTCCCATTAAAAATCATCATGATCCCACCCTTGGAAGTTTTTTTTTAATTTTTTAAAAATGCCAAAATCTGCTCTACAAACCGCGATTCTTAAAATTTCTCATTGAAAATCACATTAGAATACTTCAAATAATTCTACCAATCAATTAATATCTTTAGTTGAATTTTTTCTTGGAAAAATTCCCATTAAAAATCATCATGATCCCACCCTTGGGAGTTTTTTTTAATTTTTTAAAAATGCCAAAATCTGCTCTAGAAACCGCAATTCTTAAAATTTCTCAATGAAAATCACATTAGAATACTTCAAATAATTCTACCAATCAATTAATATCATTAGTTGAATTTTTTCTTGGAAAAATTCCCACCAAAAATCATTATGATCTCACCCTTGGGAGTTTTTTTTAATTTTTTAAAAATGCCAAAATCTGCTCTAGAAACCGCAATTCTTAAAATTTCTCAATGAAAATCACATTAGAATACTTCAAATAATTCTAACAATCAATTAATATCTTTAGTTGAATTTTTTCTTGGAAAAATTCCCATTAAAAATCATCATGATCCCACCCTTGGGAGTTTTTTTTTAATTTTTTAAAAATGCCAAAATCTGCTCTAGAAACCGCAATTCTTAAAATTTCTCAATGAAAATCACATTAGAATACTTCAAATAATTCTAACAATCAATTAATATCTTTAGTTGAATTTTTTCTTGGAAAAATTCCCACCAAAAATCATTATGATCCCACCCTTGGGAGTTTTTTTTAATTTTTTAAAAATGCCAAAATCTGCTCTATAAACCGCAATTCTTAAAATTTCTCAATGAAAATCACATTAGGATACTTCAAATAATTCTAACAATCAATTAATATCTTTAGTTGAATTTTTTCTTGGAAAAATTCCCATTAAAAATCATCATGATCCCACCCTTGGGAGTTTTTTTTTAATTTTTTAAAAATGCCAAAATCTGCTCTAGAAACCGCAATTCTTAAAATTTCTCAATGAAAATCACATTAGAATACTTCAAATAATTCTAACAATCAATTAATATCTTTAGTTGAATTTTTTCTTGGAAAAATTCCCATTAAAAATCATCATGATCCCACCCTTGGGAGTTTTTTTTTAATTTTTTAAAAATGCCAAAATCTGCTCTAGAAACCGCAATTCTTAAAATTTCTCAATGAAAATCACATTAGAATACTTCAAATAATTCTAACAATCAATTAATATCTTTAGTTGAATTTTTTCTTGGAAAAATTCCCATTAAAAATCATCATGATCCCACCCTTGGGAGTTTTTTTTTAATTTTTTAAAAATGCCAAAATCTGCTCTAGAAACCGCAATTCTTAAAATTTCTCAATGAAAATCACATTAGAATACTTCAAATAATTCTAACAATCAATTAATATCTTTAGTTGAATTTTTTCTTGGAAAAATTCCCATTAAAAATCATCATGATCCCACCCTTGGGAGTTTTTTTTTAATTTTTTAAAAATGCCAAAATCTGCTCTAGAAACCGCAATTCTTAAAATTTCTCAATGAAAATCACATTAGAATACTTCAAATAATTCTAACAATCAATTAATATCTTTAGTTGAATTTTTTCTTGGAAAAATTCCCATTAAAAATCATCATGATCCCACCCTTGGGAGTTTTTTTTTAATTTTTTAAAAATGCCAAAATCTGCTCTAGAAACCGCAATTCTTAAAATTTCTCAATGAAAATCACATTAGAATACTTCAAATAATTCTAACAATCAATTAATATCTTTAGTTGAATTTTTTCTTGGAAAAATTCCCATTAAAAATCATCATGATCCCACCCTTGGGAGTTTTTTTTTAATTTTTTAAAAATGCCAAAATCTGCTCTAGAAACCGCAATTCTTAAAATTTCTCAATGAAAATCACATTAGAATACTTCAAATAATTCTAACAATCAATTAATATCTTTAGTTGAATTTTTTCTTGGAAAAATTCCCATTAAAAATCATTATGATCCCACCCTTGGGAGTTTTTTTTTAATTTTTTAAAAATGCCAAAATCTGCTCTAGAAACCGCAATTCTTAAAATTTCTCAATGAAAATCACATTAGAATACTTCAAATAATTCTAACAATCAATTAATATCTTTAGTTGAATTTTTTCTTGGAAAAATTCCCACCAAAAATCATTATGATCCCACCCTTGGGAGTTTTTTTTAATTTTTTAAAAATGCCAAAATCTGATCTATAAACCGCAATTCTTAAAATTTCTCAATGAAAATCACATTAGGATACTTCAAATAATTCTAACAATCAATTAATATCTTTAGTTGAATTTTTTCTTGGAAAAATTCCCATTAAAAATCATCATGATCCCACCCTTGGGAGTTTTTTTTTAATTTTTTAAAAATGCCAAAATCTGCTCTAGAAACCGCAATTCTTAAAATTTCTCAATGAAAATCACATTAGAATACTTCAAATAATTCTAACAATCAATTAATATCTTTAGTTGAATTTTTTCTTGGAAAAATTCCCATTAAAAATCATCATGATCCCACCCTTGGGAGTTTTTTTTTAATTTTTTAAAAATGCCAAAATCTGCTCTAGAAACCGCAATTCTTAAAATTTCTCAATGAAAATCACATTAGAATACTTCAAATAATTCTAACAATCAATTAATATCTTTAGTTGAATTTTTTCTTGGAAAAATTCCCATTAAAAATCATCATGATCCCACCCTTGGGAGTTTTTTTTTAATTTTTTAAAAATGCCAAAATCTGCTCTAGAAACCGCAATTCTTAAAATTTCTCAATGAAAATCACATTAGAATACTTCAAATAATTCTACCAATCAATTAATATCTTTAGTTGAATTTTTTCTTGGAAAAATTCCCATTAAAAATCATCATGATCCCACCCTTGGGAGATTTTTTTAAAATTTTTAAAAATGCCAAAATCTGCTCTATAAACCGCAATTCTTAAAATTTCTCAATGAAAATCACATTAGAATACTTCAAATAATTCTAACAATCAATTAATATCTTTAGTTGAATTTTTTCTTGGAAAAATTCCCATTAAAAATCATCATGATCCCACCCTTGGGAGTTTTTTTTTAATTTTTTAAAAATGCCAAAATCTGCTCTAGAAACCGCAATTCTTAAAATTTCTCAATGAAAATCACATTAGAATACTTCAAATAATTCTAACAATCAATTAATATCTTTAGTTGAATTTTTTCTTGGAAAAATTCCCATTAAAAATCATTATGATCCCACCCTTGGGAGTTTTTTTTTAATTTTTTAAAAATGCCAAAATCTGCTCTAGAAACCGCAGTTCTTAAAATTTCTTAATGAAAATCACATTAGAATACTTCAAATAATTCTAACAATCAATTAATATCTTTAGTTGAATTTTTTCTTGGAAAAATTCCCATTAAAAATCATCATGATCCCACCCTTGGGAGTTTTTTTTGATAAGTTTTTTTTTAATTTTTTAAAAATGCCAAAATCTGCTCTAGAAACCGCAATTCTTAAAATTTCTCAATGAAAATCACATTAGAATACTTCAAATAATTCTAATTCTACCAATCAATTAATATCTTTAGTTGAATTTTTTCTTGGAAAAATTCCCATTAAAAATCATCATGATCCCACCCTTGGGAGTTTTTTTTTAATTTTTTAAAAATGCCAAAATCTGCTCTAGAAACCGCAATTCTTAAAATTTCTCAATGAAAATCACATTAGAATACTTCAAATAATTCTAACAATCAATTAATATCTTTAGTTGAATTTTTTCTTGGAAAAATTCCCATTAAAAATCATCATGATCCCACCCTTGGGAGTTTTTTTTTAATTTTTTAAAAATGCCAAAATCTGCTCTAGAAACCGCAATTCTTAAAATTTCTCAATGAAAATCACATTAGAATACTTCAAATAATTCTAACAATCAATTAATATCTTTAGTTGAATTTTTTCTTGGAAAAATTCCCATTAAAAATCATCATGATCCCACCCTTGGGAGTTTTTTTTTAATTTTTTAAAAATGCCAAAATCTGCTCTAGAAACCGCAATTCTTAAAATTTCTCAATGAAAATCACATTAGAATACTTCAAATAATTCTAACAATCAATTAATATCTTTAGTTGAATTTTTTCTTGGAAAAATTCCCATTAAAAATCATCATGATCCCACCCTTGGGAGTTTTTTTTAATTTTTAAAAATGCCAAAATCTGGAAACCGCAATTTTTTCTTGGAAAAATTCCCATTAAAAATCATCATGATCCCACCCTTGGGAGTTTTTTTTAATTTTTTAAAAATGCCAAAATCTGCTCTAGAAACCGCAATTCTTAAAATTTCTCAATGAAAATCACATTAGAATACTTCAAATAATTCTAACAATCAATTAATATCTTTAGTTGAATTTTTTCTTGGAAAAATTCCCATTAAAAATCATCATGATCCCACCCTTGGGAGTTTTTTTTTAATTTTTTAAAAATGCCAAAATCTGCTCTAGAAACCGCAATTCTTAAAATTTCTCAATGAAAATCACATTAGAATACTTCAAATAATTCTACCAATCAATTAATATCTTTAGTTGAATTTTTTCTTGGAAAAATTCCCATTAAAAATCATCATGATCCCACCCTTGGGAGTTTTTTTTTAATTTTTTAAAAATGCCAAAATCTGCTCTAGAAACCGCAATTCTTAAAATTTCTCAATGAAAATCACATTAGAATACTTCAAATAATTCTAACAATCAATTAATATCTTTAGTTGAATTTTTTCTTGGAAAAATTCCCATTAAAAATCATCATGATCCCACCCTTGGGAGTTTTTTTTAATTTTTTAAAAATGCCAAAATCTGCTCTAGAAACCGCAATTCTTAAAATTTCTCAATGAAAATCACATTAGAATACTTCAAATAATTCTACCAATCAATTAATATCTTTAGTTGAATTTTTTCTTATCATCATATGTTGGGAGAATTTTTTTTCTGCTCTAGAAACCGCAATTCTTAAAATTTCTCAATGAAAACATTTACTTCAAATAATTCTAACAATCAATTAATATCTTTAGTTGAATTTTTTCTTGGAAAAATTCCCATTAAAAATCATCATGATCCCACCCTTGGGAGTTTTTTTTTAATTTTTTAAAAATGCCAAAATCTGCTCTAGAAACCGCAATTCTTAAAATTTCTCAATGAAAATCACATTAGAATACTTCAAATAATTCTAACAATCAATTAATATCTTTAGTTGAATTTTTTCTTGGAAAAATTCCCATTAAAAATCATCATGATCCCACCCTTGGGAGTTTTTTTTAATTTTTTAAAAATGCCAAAATCTGCTCTAGAAACCGCAATTCTTAAAATTTCTCAATGAAAATCACATTAGAATACTTCAAATAATTCTAACAATCAATTAATATCTTTAGTTGAATTTTTTCTTGGAAAAATTCCCATTAAAAATCATCATGATCCCACCCTTGGGAGTTTTTTTTTAATTTTTTAAAAATGCCAAAATCTGCTCTAGAAACCGCAATTCTTAAAATTTCTCAATGAAAATCACATTAGAATACTTCAAATAATTCTAACAATCAATTAATATCTTTAGTTGAATTTTTTCTTGGAAAAATTCCCACCAAAAATCATTATGATCCCACCCTTGGGAGTTTTTTTTAATTTTTTAAAAATGCCAAAATCTGCTCTATAAACCGCAATTCTTAAAATTTCTCAATGAAAATCACATTAGGATACTTCAAATAATTCTAACAATCAATTAATATCTTTAGTTGAATTTTTTCTTGGAAAAATTCCCATTAAAAATCATCATGATCCCACCCTTGGGAGTTTTTTTTTAATTTTTTAAAAATGCCAAAATCTGCTCTAGAAACCGCAATTCTTAAAATTTCTCAATGAAAATCACATTAGAATACTTCAAATAATTCTAACAATCAATTAATATCTTTAGTTGAATTTTTTCTTGGAAAAATTCCCATTAAAAATCATCATGATCCCACCCTTGGGAGTTTTTTTTTAATTTTTTAAAAATGCCAAAATCTGCTCTAGAAACCGCAATTCTTAAAATTTCTCAATGAAAATCACATTAGAATACTTCAAATAATTCTAACAATCAATTAATATCTTTAGTTGAATTTTTTCTTGGAAAAATTCCCATTAAAAATCATCATGATCCCACCCTTGGGAGTTTTTTTTAAATTTTTTGAAAAAATGCCAAAATCTGCTCTAGAAACCGCAATTCTTAAAATTTCTCAATGAAAATCACATTAGAATACTTCAAATAATTCTAACAATCAATTAATATCTTTAGTTGAATTTTTTCTTGGAAAAATTCCCATTAAAAATCATCATGATCCCACCCTTGGGAGTTTTTTTTTAATTTTTTAAAAATGCCAAAATCTGCTCTAGAAACCGCAATTCTTAAAATTTCTCAATGAAAATCACATTAGAATACTTCAAATAATTCTAACAATCAATTAATATCTTTAGTTGAATTTTTTCTTGGAAAAATTCCCATTAAAAATCATCATGATCCCACCCTTGGGAGATTTTTTTAAAATTTTTAAAAATGCCAAAATCTGCTCTATAAACCGCAATTCTTAAAATTTCTCAATGAAAATCACATTAGAATACTTCAAATAATTCTAACAATCAATTAATATCTTTAGTTGAATTTTTTCTTGGAAAAATTCCCATTAAAAATCATCATGATCCCACCCTTGGGAGTTTTTTTTTAATTTTTTAAAAATGCCAAAATCTGCTCTAGAAACCGCAATTCTTAAAATTTCTCAATGAAAATCACATTAGAATACTTCAAATAATTCTAACAATCAATTAATATCTTTAGTTGAATTTTTTCTTGGAAAAATTCCCATTAAAAATCATTATGATCCCACCCTTGGGAGTTTTTTTTTAATTTTTTAAAAATGCCAAAATCTGCTCTAGAAACCGCAATTCTTAAAATTTCTTAATGAAAATCACATTAGAATACTTCAAATAATTCTAACAATCAATTAATATCTTTAGTTGAATTTTTTCTTGGAAAAATTCCCATTAAAAATCATCATGATCCCACCCTTGGGAGTTTTTTTTTAATTTTTTAAAAATGCCAAAATCTGCTCTAGAAACCGCAATTCTTAAAATTTCTCAATGAAAATCACATTAGAATACTTCAAATAATTCTACCAATCAATTAATATCTTTAGTTGAATTTTTTCTTGGAAAAATTCCCATTAAAAATCATCATGATCCCACCCTTGGGAGTTTTTTTTTAATTTTTTAAAAATGCCAAAATCTGCTCTAGAAACCGCAATTCTTAAAATTTCTCAATGAAAATCACATTAGAATACTTCAAATAATTCTAACAATCAATTAATATCTTTAGTTGAATTTTTTCTTGGAAAAATTCCCATTAAAAATCATCATGATCCCACCCTTGGGAGTTTTTTTTTAATTTTTTAAAAATGCCAAAATCTGCTCTAGAAACCGCAATTCTTAAAATTTCTCAATGAAAATCACATTAGAATACTTCAAATAATTCTAACAATCAATTAATATCTTTAGTTGAATTTTTTCTTGGAAAAATTCCCATTAAAAATCATCATGATCCCACCCTTGGGAGTTTTTTTTTAATTTTTTAAAAATGCCAAAATCTGCTCTAGAAACCGCAATTCTTAAAATTTCTCAATGAAAATCACATTAGAATACTTCAAATAATTCTAACAATCAATTAATATCTTTAGTTGAATTTTTTCTTGGAAAAATTCCCATTAAAAATCATCATGATCCCACCCTTGGGAGTTTTTTTTTAATTTTTTAAAAATGCCAAAATCTGCTCTAGAAACCGCAATTCTTAAAATTTCTCAATGAAAATCACATTAGAATACTTCAAATAATTCTAACAATCAATTAATATCTTTAGTTGAATTTTTTCTTGGAAAAATTCCCATTAAAAATCATCATGATCCCACCCTTGGAAGTTTTTTTTTAATTTTTTAAAAATGCCAAAATCTGCTTGGGAGTTTTTTTTTAATTTTTTAAAAATGCCAAAATCTGCTCTAGAAACCGCAATTCTTAAAATTTCTCTACAAACCTTGGGAGTTTTTTTTAAAATTTTTAAAAATGCCAAAATCTGCGATTCTTAAAATTTCTCATTGAAAATCACATTAGAATACTTCAAATAATTCTACCAATCAATTAATATCTTTAGTTGAATTTTTTCTTGGAAAAATTCCCATTAAAAATCATCATGATCCCACCCTTGGGAGTTTTTTTTAATTTTTTAAAAATGCCAAAATCTGCTCTAGAAACCGCAATTCTTAAAATTTCTCAATGAAAATCACATTAGAATACTTCAAATAATTCTACCAATCAATTAATATCATTAGTTGAATTTTTTCTTGGAAAAATTCCCACCAAAAATCATTATGATCTCACCCTTGGGAGTTTTTTTTAATTTTTTAAAAATGCCAAAATCTGCTCTAGAAACCGCAATTCTTAAAATTTCTCAATGAAAATCACATTAGAATACTTCAAATAATTCTAACAATCAATTAATATCTTTAGTTGAATTTTTTCTTGGAAAAATTCCCATTAAAAATCATCATGATCCCACCCTTGGGAGTTTTTTTTTAATTTTTTAAAAATGCCAAAATCTGCTCTAGAAACCGCAATTCTTAAAATTTCTCAATTAAAATCACATTAGAATACTTCAAATAATTCTAACAATCAATTAATATCTTTAGTTGAATTTTTTCTTGGAAAAATTCCCACCAAAAATCATTATGATCCCACCCTTGGGAGTTTTTTTTAATTTTTTAAAAATGCCAAAATCTGCTCTATAAACCGCAATTCTTAAAATTTCTCAATGAAAATCACATTAGGATACTTCAAATAATTCTAACAATCAATTAATATCTTTAGTTGAATTTTTTCTTGGAAAAATTCCCATTAAAAATCATCATGATCCCACCCTTGGGAGTTTTTTTTTAATTTTTTAAAAATGCCAAAATCTGCTCTAGAAACCGCAATTCTTAAAATTTCTCAATGAAAATCACATTAGAATACTTCAAATAATTCTAACAATCAATTAATATCTTTAGTTGAATTTTTTCTTGGAAAAATTCCCATTAAAAATCATCATGATCCCACCCTTGGGAGTTTTTTTTTAATTTTTTAAAAATGCCAAAATCTGCTCTAGAAACCGCAATTCTTAAAATTTCTCAATGAAAATCACATTAGAATACTTCAAATAATTCTAACAATCAATTAATATCTTTAGTTGAATTTTTTCTTGGAAAAATTCCCATTAAAAATCATCATGATCCCACCCTTGGGAGTTTTTTTTTAATTTTTTAAAAATGCCAAAATCTGCTCTAGAAACCGCAATTCTTAAAATTTCTCAATGAAAATCACATTAGAATACTTCAAATAATTCTAACAATCAATTAATATCTTTAGTTGAATTTTTTCTTGGAAAAATTCCCATTAAAAATCATCATGATCCCACCCTTGGGAGTTTTTTTTTAATTTTTTAAAAATGCCAAAATCTGCTCTAGAAACCGCAATTCTTAAAATTTCTCAATGAAAATCACATTAGAATACTTCAAATAATTCTAACAATCAATTAATATCTTTAGTTGAATTTTTTCTTGGAAAAATTCCCATTAAAAATCATCATGATCCCACCCTTGGGAGTTTTTTTTTAATTTTTTAAAAATGCCAAAATCTGCTCTAGAAACCGCAATTCTTAAAATTTCTCAATGAAAATCACATTAGAATACTTCAAATAATTCTAACAATCAATTAATATCTTTAGTTGAATTTTTTCTTGGAAAAATTCCCATTAAAAATCATCATGATCCCACCCTTGGGAGTTTTTTTTTAATTTTTTAAAAATGCCAAAATCTGCTCTAGAAACCGCAATTCTTAAAATTTCTCAATGAAAATCACATTAGAATACTTCAAATAATTCTAACAATCAATTAATATCTTTAGTTGAATTTTTTCTTGGAAAAATTCCCATTAAAAATCATTATGATCCCACCCTTGGGAGTTTTTTTTTAATTTTTTAAAAATGCCAAAATCTGCTCTAGAAACCGCAATTCTTAAAATTTCTCAATGAAAATCACATTAGAATACTTCAAATAATTCTAACAATCAATTAATATCTTTAGTTGAATTTTTTCTTGGAAAAATTCCCACCAAAAATCATTATGATCCCACCCTTGGGAGTTTTTTTTAATTTTTTAAAAATGCCAAAATCTGATCTATAAACCGCAATTCTTAAAATTTCTCAATGAAAATCACATTAGGATACTTCAAATAATTCTAACAATCAATTAATATCTTTAGTTGAATTTTTTCTTGGAAAAATTCCCATTAAAAATCATCATGATCCCACCCTTGGGAGTTTTTTTTTAATTTTTTAAAAATGCCAAAATCTGCTCTAGAAACCGCAATTCTTAAAATTTCTCAATGAAAATCACATTAGAATACTTCAAATAATTCTAACAATCAATTAATATCTTTAGTTGAATTTTTTCTTGGAAAAATTCCCATTAAAAATCATCATGATCCCACCCTTGGGAGTTTTTTTTTAATTTTTTAAAAATGCCAAAATCTGCTCTAGAAACCGCAATTCTTAAAATTTCTCAATGAAAATCACATTAGAATACTTCAAATAATTCTAACAATCAATTAATATCTTAAAATTTCTCAATGAAAATCACATTAGAATACTTCAAATAATTCTAACAATCAATTAATATCTTTAGTTGAATTTTTTCTTGGAAAAATTCCCATTAAAAATCATCATGATCCCACCCTTGGGAGTTTTTTTTTAATTTTTTAAAAATGCCAAAATCTGCTCTAGAAACCGCAATTCTTAAAATTTCTCAATGAAAATCACATTAGAATACTTCAAATAATTCTAACAATCAATTAATATCTTTAGTTGAATTTTTTCTTGGAAAAATTCCCATTAAAAATCATCATGATCCCACCCTTGGGAGATTTTTTTAAAATTTTTAAAAATGCCAAAATCTGCTCTATAAACCGCAATTCTTAAAATTTCTCAATGAAAATCACATTAGAATACTTCAAATAATTCTAACAATCAATTAATATCTTTAGTTGAATTTTTTCTTGGAAAAATTCCCATTAAAAATCATCATGATCCCACCCTTGGGAGTTTTTTTTTAATTTTTTAAAAATGCCAAAATCTGCTCTAGAAACCGCAATTCTTAAAATTTCTCAATGAAAATCACATTAGAATACTTCAAATAATTCTAACAATCAATTAATATCTTTAGTTGAATTTTTTCTTGGAAAAATTCCCATTAAAAATCATTATGATCCCACCCTTGGGAGTTTTTTTTTAATTTTTTAAAAATGCCAAAATCTGCTCTAGAAACCGCAATTCTTAAAATTTCTTAATGAAAATCACATTAGAATACTTCAAATAATTCTAACAATCAATTAATATCTTTAGTTGAATTTTTTCTTGGAAAAATTCCCATTAAAAATCATCATGATCCCACCCTTGGGAGTTTTTTTTTAATTTTTTAAAAATGCCAAAATCTGCTCTAGAAACCGCAATTCTTAAAATTTCTCAATGAAAATCACATTAGAATACTTCAAATAATTCTAATTCTAACAATCAATTAATATCTTTAGTTGAATTTTTTCTTGGAAAAATTCCCATTAAAAATCATCATGATCCCACCCTTGGGAGTTTTTTTTTAATTTTTTAAAAATGCCAAAATCTGCTCTAGAAACCGCAATTCTTAAAATTTCTCAATGAAAATCACATTAGAATACTTCAAATAATTCTAACAATCAATTAATATCTTTAGTTGAATTTTTTCTTGGAAAAATTCCCATTAAAAATCATCATGATCCCACCCTTGGGAGTTTTTTTTTAATTTTTTAAAAATGCCAAAATCTGCTCTAGAAACCGCAATTCTTAAAATTTCTCAATGAAAATCACATTAGAATACTTCAAATAATTCTAACAATCAATTAATATCTTTAGTTGAATTTTTTCTTGGAAAAATTCCCATTAAAAATCATCATGATCCCACCCTTGGGAGTTTTTTTTTAATTTTTTAAAAATGCCAAAATCTGCTCTAGAAACCGCAATTCTTAAAATTTCTCAATGAAAATCACATTAGAATACTTCAAATAATTCTAACAATCAATTAATATCTTTAGTTGAATTTTTTCTTGGAAAAATTCCCATTAAAAATCATCATGATCCCACCCTTGGGAGTTTTTTTTTAATTTTTTAAAAATGCCAAAATCTGCTCTAGAAACCGCAATTCTTAAAATTTCTCAATGAAAATCACATTAGAATACTTCAAATAATTCTAACAATCAATTAATATCTTTAGTTGAATTTTTTCTTGGAAAAATTCCCATTAAAAATCATCATGATCCCACCCTTGGGAGTTTTTTTTTAATTTTTTAAAAATGCCAAAATCTGCTCTAGAAACCGCAATTCTTAAAATTTCTCAATGAAAATCACATTAGAATACTTCAAATAATTCTAACAATCAATTAATATCTTTAGTTGAATTTTTTCTTGGAAAAATTCCCATTAAAAATCATCATGATCCCACCCTTGGGAGTTTTTTTTTAATTTTTTAAAAATGCCAAAATCTGCTCTAGAAACCGCAATTCTTAAAATTTCTCAATGAAAATCACATTAGAATACTTCAAATAATTCTAACAATCAATTAATATCTTTAGTTGAATTTTTTCTTGGAAAAATTCCCATTAAAAATCATCATGATCCCACCCTTGGGAGTTTTTTTTTAATTTTTTAAAAATGCCAAAATCTGCTCTAGAAACCGCAATTCTTAAAATTTCTCAATGAAAATCACATTAGAATACTTCAAATAATTCTAACAATCAATTAATATCTTTAGTTGAATTTTTTCTTGGAAAAATTCCCATTAAAAATCATCATGATCCCACCCTTGGGAGTTTTTTTTTTAATTTTTTAAAAATGCCAAAATCTGCTCTAGAAACCGCAATTCTTAAAATTTCTCAATGAAAATCACATTAGAATACTTCAAATAATTCTAACAATCAATTAATATCTTTAGTTGAATTTTTTCTTGGAAAAATTCCCATTAAAAATCATCATGATCCCACCCTTGGGAGTTTTTTTTTAATTTTTTAAAAATGCCAAAATCTGCTCTAGAAACCGCAATTCTTAAAATTTCTCAATGAAAATCACATTAGAATACTTCAAATAATTCTAACAATCAATTAATATCTTTAGTTGAATTTTTTCTTGGAAAAATTCCCATTAAAAATCATCATGATCCCACCCTTGGGAGTTTTTTTTTAATTTTTTAAAAATGCCAAAATCTGCTCTAGAAACCGCAATTCTTAAAATTTCTCAATGAAAATCACATTAGAATACTTCAAATAATTCTAACAATCAATTAATATCTTTAGTTGAATTTTTTCTTGGAAAAATTCCCATTAAAAATCATCATGATCCCACCCTTGGGAGTTTTTTTTTAATTTTTTAAAAATGCCAAAATCTGCTCTAGAAACCGCAATTCTTAAAATTTCTCAATGAAAATCACATTAGAATACTTCAAATAATTCTAACAATCAATTAATATCTTTAGTTGAATTTTTTCTTGGAAAAATTCCCATTAAAAATCATCATGATCCCACCCTTGGGAGTTTTTTTTTAATTTTTTAAAAATGCCAAAATCTGCTCTAGAAACCGCAATTCTTAAAATTTCTCAATGAAAATCACATTAGAATACTTCAAATAATTCTAACAATCAATTAATATCTTTAGTTGAATTTTTTCTTGGAAAAATTCCCATTAAAAATCATCATGATCCCACCCTTGGGAGTTTTTTTTTAATTTTTTAAAAATGCCAAAATCTGCTCTAGAAACCGCAATTCTTAAAATTTCTCAATGAAAATCACATTAGAATACTTCAAATAATTCTAACAATCAATTAATATCTTTAGTTGAATTTTTTCTTGGAAAAATTCCCATTAAAAATCATCATGATCCCACCCTTGGGAGTTTTTTTTTAATTTTTTAAAAATGCCAAAATCTGCTCTAGAAACCGCAATTCTTAAAATTTCTCAATGAAAATCACATTAGAATACTTCAAATAATTCTAACAATCAATTAATATCTTTAGTTGAATTTTTTCTTGGAAAAATTCCCATTAAAAATCATCATGATCCCACCCTTGGGAGTTTTTTTTTTAATTTTTTAAAAATGCCAAAATCTGCTCTAGAAACCGCAATTCTTAAAATTTCTCAATGAAAATCACATTAGAATACTTCAAATAATTCTAACAATCAATTAATATCTTTAGTTGAATTTTTTCTTGGAAAAATTCCCATTAAAAATCATCATGATCCCACCCTTGGGAGTTTTTTTTTTAATTTTTTAAAAATGCCAAAATCTGCTCTAGAAACCGCAATTCTTAAAATTTCTCAATGAAAATCACATTAGAATACTTCAAATAATTCTAACAATCAATTAATATCTTTAGTTGAATTTTTTCTTGGAAAAATTCCCATTAAAAATCATCATGATCCCACCCTTGGGAGTTTTTTTTTTAATTTTTTAAAAATGCCAAAATCTGCTCTAGAAACCGCAATTCTTAAAATTTCTCAATGAAAATCACATTAGAATACTTCAAATAATTCTAACAATCAATTAATATCTTTAGTTGAATTTTTTCTTGGAAAAATTCCCATTAAAAATCATCATGATCCCACCCTTGCAATTCTTAAAATTTCTCAATGGATGTTTTTTTTTAATTTTTTAAAAATGCCAAAATCTGCTCTAGAAACCGCAATTCTTAAAATTTCTCAATGAAAATCACATTAGAATACTTCAAATAATTCTAACAATCAATTAATATCTTTAGTTGAATTTTTTCTTGGAAAAATTCCCATTAAAAATCATCATGATCCCACCCTTGGGAGTTTTTTTTTAATTTTTTAAAAATGCCAAAATCTGCTCTAGAAACCGCAATTCTTAAAATTTCTCAATGAAAATCACATTAGAATACTTCAAATAATTCTAACAATCAATTAATATCTTTAGTTGAATTTTTTCTTGGAAAAATTCCCATTAAAAATCATCATGATCCCACCCTTGGGAGTTTTTTTTTAATTTTTTAAAAATGCCAAAATCTGCTCTAGAAACCGCAATTCTTAAAATTTCTCAATGAAAATCACATTATACTTCAAATAATTCTAACAATCAATTAATATCTTTAGTTGAATTTTTTCTTGGAAAAATTCCCATTAAAAATCATCATGATCCCACCCTTGGGAGTTTTTTTTTTAATTTTTTAAAAATGCCAAAATCTGCTCTAGAAACCGCAATTCTTAAAATTTCTCAATGAAAATCACATTAGAATACTTCAAATAATTCTAACAATCAATTAATATCTTTAGTTGAATTTTTTCTTGGAAAAATTCCCATTAAAAATCATCATGATCTTGGGAGTTTTTTTTTAATTTTTTAAAAATGCCAAAATCTGCTCTAGAAACCGCAATTCTTCATCACATTAGAATACTTCAAATAATTCTACAATCAAAATATCTTTAGTTGAATTTTTTCTTGGAAAAATTCCCATTAAAAATCATCATGATCCCACCCTTGGAAAATCACATTAGAATACTTCAAATAATTCTAACAATCAATTAATATCTTTAGTTGAATTTTTTCTTTTCCCATTTCATCATGATCCCAAGTTTTTTTTTTAATTTTTTAAAAATGCCAAAATCTGCTCTAGAAACCGCAATTCTTAAAATTTCTCAATGAAAATCACATTAGAATACTTCAAATAATTCTAACAATCAATTAATATCTTTAGTTGAATTTTTTCTTGGAAAAATTCCCATTAAAAATCATCGTAGAATACTTCAAATAATTCTAACAATCAATTAATATCTTTAGTTGAATTTTTTCTTGGAAAAATTCCCATTAAAAATCATCATGATCCCACCCTTGGGAGTTTTTTTTTAATTTTTTAAAAATGCCAAAATCTGCTCTAGAAACCGCAATTCTTAAAATTTCTCAATGAAAATCACATTAGAATACTTCAAATAATTCTAACAATCAATTAATATCTTTAGTTGAATTTTTTCTTGGAAAAATTCCCATTAAAAATCATCATGATCCCACCCTTGGGAGTTTTTTTTTAATTTTTTAAAAATGCCAAAATCTGCTCTAGAAACCGCAATTCTTAAAATTTCTCAATGAAAATCACATTAGAATACTTCAAATAATTCTAACAATCAATTAATATCTTTAGTTGAATTTTTTCTTGGAAAAATTCCCATTAAAAATCATCATGATCCCACCCTTGGGAGTTTTTTTTTAATTTTTTAAAAATGCCAAAATCTGCTCTAGAAACCGCAATTCTTAAAATTTCTCAATGAAAATCACATTAGAATACTTCAAATAATTCTAACAATCAATTAATATCTTTAGTTGAATTTTTTCTTGGAAAAATTCCCATTAAAAATCATCATGATCCCACCCTTGGGAGTTTTTTTTTAATTTTTTAAAAATGCCAAAATCTGCTCTAGAAACCGCAATTCTTAAAATTTCTCAATGAAAATCACATTAGAATACTTCAAATAATTCTAACAATCAATTAATATCTTTAGTTGAATTTTTTCTTGGAAAAATTCCCATTAAAAATCATCATGATCCCACCCTTGGGAGTTTTTTTTTAATTTTTTAAAAATGCCAAAATCTGCTCTAGAAACCGCAATTCTTAAAATTTCTCAATGAAAATCACATTAGAATACTTCAAATAATTCTAACAATCAATTAATATCTTTAGTTGAATTTTTTCTTGGAAAAATTCCCATTAAAAATCATCATGATCCCACCCTTGGGAGTTTTTTCATCATGATCCCACCCTTGGGAGTTTTTTTTTTTTTTAAAAATGCCAAAATCTGCTCTAGAAACCGCAATTCTTAAAATTTCTCAATGAAAATCACATTAGAATACTTCAAATAATTCTAACAATCAATTAATATCTTTAGTTGAATTTTTTCTTGGAAAAATTCCCATTAAAAATCATCATGATCCCACCCTTGGGAGTTTTTTTTAATTTTTTAAAAATGCCAAAATCTGCTCTAGAAACCGCAATTCTTAAAATTTCTCAATGAAAATCACATTAGAATACTTCAAATAATTCTAACAATCAATTAATATCTTTAGTTGAATTTTTTCTTGGAAAAATTCCCATTAAAAATCATCATGATCCCACCCTTGGGATTTTTTTTTAATTTTTTAAAAATGCCAAAATCTGCTCTAGAAACCGCAATTCTTAAAATTTCTCAATGAAAATCACATTAGAATACTTCAAATAATTCTAACAATCAATTAATATCTTTAGTTGAATTTTTTCATTCCCATTAAAAATCATCATGATCCCACCCTTGGAGTTTTTTTTTAATTTTTTAAAAATGCCAAAATCTGCTCTACAAACCGCGATTCTTAAAATTTCTCATTGAAAATCACATTAGAATACTTCAAATAATTCTACCAATCAATTAATATCTTTAGTTGAATTTTTTCTTGGAAAAATTCCCATTAAAAATCATCATGATCCCACCCTTGGGAGTTTTTTTTAATTTTTTAAAAATGCCAAAATCTGCTCTAGAAACCGCAATTCTTAAAATTTCTCAATGAAAATCACATTAGAATACTTCAAATAATTCTAACAATCAATTAATATCATTAGTTGAATTTTTTCTTGGAAAAATTCCCACCAAAAATCATTATGATCTCACCCTTGGGAGTTTTTTTTAATTTTTTAAAAATGCCAAAATCTGCTCTAGAAACCGCAATTCTTAAAATTTCTCAATGAAAATCACATTAGAATACTTCAAATAATTCTAACAATCAATTAATATCATTAGTTGAATTTTTTCTTGGAAAAATTCCCATTAAAAATCATCATGATCCCACCCTTGGGAGTTTTTTTTTAATTTTTTAAAAATGCCAAAATCTGCTCTAGAAACCGCAATTCTTAAAATTTCTCAATGAAAATCACATTAGAATACTTCAAATAATTCTAACAATCAATTAATATCTTTAGTTGAATTTTTTCTTGGAAAAATTCCCACCAAAAATCATTATGATCCCACCCTTGGGAGTTTTTTTTAATTTTTTAAAAATGCCAAAATCTGCTCTATAAACCGCAATTCTTAAAACTTCTCAATGAAAATCACATTAGGATACTTCAAATAATTCTAACAATCAATTGATATCTTTAGTTGAATTTTTTCTTGGAAAAATTCCCATTAAAAATCATCATGATCCCACCCTTGGGAGTTTTTTTTTAATTTTTTAAAAATGCCAAAATCTGCTCTAGAAACCGCAATTCTTAAAATTTCTCAATGAAAATCACATTAGAATACTTCAAATAATTCTAACAATCAATTAATATCTTTAGTTGAATTTTTTCTTGGAAAAATTCCCATTAAAAATCATCATGATCCCACCCTTGGGAGTTTTTTTTTAATTTTTTAAAAATGCCAAAATCTGCTCTAGAAACCGCAATTCTTAAAATTTCTCAATGAAAATCACATTAGAATACTTCAAATAATTCTAACAATCAATTAATATCTTTAGTTGAATTTTTTCTTGGAAAAATTCCCATTAAAAATCATCATGATCCCACCCTTGGGAGTTTTTTTTTAATTTTTTAAAAATGCCAAAATCTGCTCTAGAAACCGCAATTCTTAAAATTTCTCAATGAAAATCACATTAGAATACTTCAAATAATTCTAACAATCAATTAATATCTTTAGTTGAATTTTTTCTTGGAAAAATTCCCATTAAAAATCATCATGATCCCACCCTTGGGAGTTTTTTTTTAATTTTTTAAAAATGCCAAAATCTGCTCTAGAAACCGCAATTCTTAAAATTTCTCAATGAAAATCACATTAGAATACTTCAAATAATTCTAACAATCAATTAATATCTTTAGTTGAATTTTTTCTTGGAAAAATTCCCATTAAAAATCATCATGATCCCACCCTTGGGAGTTTTTTTTTAATTTTTTAAAAATGCCAAAATCTGCTCTAGAAACCGCAATTCTTAAAATTTCTCAATGAAAATCACATTAGAATACTTCAAATAATTCTAACAATCAATTAATATCTTTAGTTGAATTTTTTCTTGGAAAAATTCCCATTAAAAATCATCATGATCCCACCCTTGGGAGTTTTTTTTTAATTTTTTAAAAATGCCAAAATCTGCTCTAGAAACCGCAATTCTTAAAATTTCTCAATGAAAATCACATTAGAATACTTCAAATAATTCTAACAATCAATTAATATCTTTAGTTGAATTTTTTCTTGGAAAAATTCCCATTAAAAATCATCATGATCCCACCCTTGGGAGTTTTTTTTTAATTTTTTAAAAATGCCAAAATCTGCTCTAGAAACCGCAATTCTTAAAATTTCTCAATGAAAATCACATTAGAATACTTCAAATAATTCTAACAATCAATTAATATCTTTAGTTGAATTTTTTCTTGGAAAAATTCCCACCAAAAATCATTATGATCCCACCCTTGGGAGTTTTTTTTAATTTTTTAAAAATGCCAAAATCTGCTCTATAAACCGCAATTCTTAAAATTTCTCAATGAAAATCACATTAGGATACTTCAAATAATTCTAACAATCAATTAATATCTTTAGTTGAATTTTTTCTTGGAAAAATTCCCATTAAAAATCATCATGATCCCACCCTTGGGAGTTTTTTTTTAATTTTTTAAAAATGCCAAAATCTGCTCTAGAAACCGCAATTCTTAAAATTTCTCAATGAAAATCACATTATAATACTTCAAATAATTCTAACAATCAATTAATATCTTTAGTTGAATTTTTTCTTGGAAAAATTCCCATTAAAAATCATCATGATCCCACCCTTGGGAGTTTTTTTTTAATTTTTTAAAAATGCCAAAATCTGCTCTAGAAACCGCAATTCTTAAAATTTCTCAATGAAAATCACATTAGAATACTTCAAATAATTCTAACAATCAATTAATATCTTTAGTTGAATTTTTTCTTGGAAAAATTCCCATTAAAAATCATCATGATCCCACCCTTGGGAGTTTTTTTTTAATTTTTTAAAAATGCCAAAATCTGCTCTAGAAACCGCAATTCTTAAAATTTCTCAATGAAAATCACATTAGAATACTTCAAATAATTCTAACAATCAATTAATATCTTTAGTTGAATTTTTTCTTGGAAAAATTCCCATTAAAAATCATCATGATCCCACCCTTGGGAGTTTTTTTTTAATTTTTTAAAAATGCCAAAATCTGCTCTAGAAACCGCAATTCTTAAAATTTCTCAATGAAAATCACATTAGAATACTTCAAATAATTCTAACAATCAATTAATATCTTTAGTTGAATTTTTTCTTGGAAAAATTCCCATTAAAAATCATCATGATCCCACCCTTGGGAGTTTTTTTTTAAATTTTTTAAAAATGCCAAAATCTGCTCTATAAACCGCAATTCTTAAAATTTCTCAATGAAAATCACATTAGAATACTTCAAATAATTCTAACAATCAATTAATATCTTTAGTTGAATTTTTTCTTGGAAAAATTCCCATTAAAAATCATCATGATCCCACCCTTGGGAGTTTTTTTTTAATTTTTTAAAAATGCCAAAATCTGCTCTAGAAACCGCAATTCTTAAAATTTCTCAATGAAAATCACATTAGAATACTTCAAATAATTCTAACAATCAATTAATATCTTTAGTTGAATTTTTTCTTGGAAAAATTCCCATTAAAAATCATTATGATCCCACCCTTGGGAGTTTTTTTTTAATTTTTTAAAAATGCCAAAATCTGCTCTAGAAACCGCAATTCTTAAAATTTCTCAATGAAAATCACATTAGAATACTTCAAATAATTCTAACAATCAATTAATATCTTTAGTTGAATTTTTTCTTGGAAAAATTCCCATTAAAAATCATCATGATCCCACCCTTGGGAGTTTTTTTTTTAATTTTTTAAAAATGCCAAAATCTGCTCTAGAAACCGCAATTCTTAAAATTTCTCAATGAAAATCACATTAGAATACTTCAAATAATTCTACCAATCAATTAATATCTTTAGTTGAATTTTTTCTTGGAAAAATTCCCATTAAAAATCATCATGATCCCACCCTTGGGAGTTTTTTTTTAATTTTTTAAAAATGCCAAAATCTGCTCTAGAAACCGCAATTCTTAAAATTTCTCAATGAAAATCACATTAGAATACTTCAAATAATTCTAACAATCAATTAATATCTTTAGTTGAATTTTTTCTTGGAAAAATTCCCATTAAAAATCATCATGATCCCACCCTTGGGAGTTTTTTTTTAATTTTTTAAAAATGCCAAAATCTGCTCTAGAAACCGCAATTCTTAAAATTTCTCAATGAAAATCACATTAGAATACTTCAAATAATTCTAACAATCAATTAATATCTTTAGTTGAATTTTTTCTTGGAAAAATTCCCATTAAAAATCATCATGATCCCACCCTTGGGAGTTTTTTTTTTAATTTTTTAAAAATGCCAAAATCTGCTCTAGAAACCGCAATTCTTAAAATTTCTCAATGAAAATCACATTAGAATACTTCAAATAATTCTAACAATCAATTAATATCTTTAGTTGAATTTTTTCTCGGAAAAATTCCCATTAAAAATCATCATGATCCCACCCTTGGGAGTTTTTTTTTAATTTTTTAAAAATGCCAAAATCTGCTCTAGAAACCGCAATTCTTAAAATTTCTCAATGAAAATCACATTAGAATACTTCAAATAATTCTAACAATCAATTAATATCTTTAGTTGAATTTTTTCTTGGAAAAATTCCCATTAAAAATCATCATGATCCCACCCTTGGGAGTTTTTTTTTAATTTTTTAAAAATGCCAAAATCTGCTCTAGAAACCGCAATTCTTAAAATTTCTCAATGAAAATCACATTAGAATACTTCAAATAATTCTAACAATCAATTAATATCTTTAGTTGAATTTTTTCTTGGAAAAATTCCCATTAAAAATCATCATGATCCCACCCTTGGGAGTTTTTTTTTAATTTTTTAAAAATGCCAAAATCTGCTCTAGAAACCGCAATTCTTAAAATTTCTCAATGAAAATCACATTAGAATACTTCAAATAATTCTAACAATCAATTAATATCTTTAGTTGAATTTTTTCTTGGAAAAATTCCCATTAAAAATCATCATGATCCCACCCTTGGGAGTTTTTTTTAATTTTTTAAAAATGCCAAAATCTGCTCTAGAAACCGCAATTCTTAAAATTTCTCAATGAAAATCACATTAGAATACTTCAAATAATTCTAACAATCAATTAATATCTTTAGTTGAATTTTTTCTTGGAAAAATTCCCATTAAAAATCATCATGATCCCACCCTTGGGAGTTTTTTTTAATTTTTTAAAAATGCCAAAATCTGCTCTAGAAACCGCAATTCTTAAAATTTCTCAATGAAAATCACATTAGAATACTTCAAATAATTCTAACAATCAATTAATATCTTTAGTTGAATTTTTTCTTGGAAAAATTCCCATTAAAAATCATCGTGATCCCACCCTTGGGAGTTTTTTTTTTAATTTTTTAAAAATGCCAAAATCTGCTCTAGAAACCGCAATTCTTAAAATTTCTCAATGAAAATCACATTAGAATACTTCAAATTATTCTAACAATCAATTAATATCTTTAGTTGAATTTTTTCTTGGAAAAATTCCCATTAAAAATCATCATGATCCCACCCTTGGGAGTTTTTTTTTAATTTTTTAAAAATGCCAAAATCTGCTCTAGAAACCGCAATTCTTAAAATTTCTCAATGAAAATCACATTAGAATACTTCAAATAATTCTAACAATCAATTAATATCTTTAGTTGAATTTTTTCTTGGAAAAATTCCCATTAAAAATCATTTTGATCCCACCCTTGGGAGTTTTTTTTTAATTTTTTAAAAATGCCAAAATCTGCTCTAGAAACCGCAATTCTTAAAATTTCTCAATGAAAATCACATTAGAATACTTCAAATAATTCTAACAATCAATTAATATCTTTAGTTGAATTTTTTCTTGGAAAAATTCCCATTAAAAATCATTATGATCCCACCCTTGGGAGTTTTTTTTTTAATTTTTTAAAAATGCCAAAATCTGCTCTAGAAACCGCAATTCTTAAAATTTCTCAATGAAAATCACATTAGAATACTTCAAATAATTCTAACAATCAATTAATATCTTTAGTTGAATTTTTTCTTGGAAAAATTCCCATTAAAAATCATTATGATCCCACCCTTGGGAGTTTTTTTAATTTTTTAAAAATGCCAAAATCTGCTCTAGAAACCGCAATTCTTAAAATTTCTCAATGAAAATCACATTAGAATACTTCAAATAATTCTAACAATCAATTAATATCTTTAGTTGAATTTTTTCTTGGAAAAATTCCCATTAAAAATCATCATGATCCCACCCTTGGGAGTTTTTTTTTTTAATTTTTTAAAAATGCCAAAATCTGCTCTAGAAACCGCAATTCTTAAAATTTCTCAATGAAAATCACATTAGAATACTTCAAATAATTCTACCAATCAATTAATATCTTTAGTTGAATTTTTTCTTGGAAAAATTCCCATTAAAAATCATCATGATCCCACCCTTGGGAGTTTTTTTTTAATTTTTTAAAAATGCCAAAATCTGCTCTAGAAAC
>NW_026604430.1:0-38814 GCF_024763615.1 Phlebotomus papatasi
TTTTCATCAAACCAATCTGGAAATCTTTTCCTCCGCGTGAGGGCGCTGTTTTGTTCCGCGAGAGGCGCTGTCAACTGTTCTCAATTTTTATTGTTGAGCTTTTAATAAAAGACACAAACCTAAATTTAATAAATTCGCACAGCTTTTCCTTCCTAACAATTTTTTTATAGAATGCTGAATATATTTACCTTTTAAAAAAATTTGAAATAATTTTTATTAGAACAATGGCATCTCTTAAGAGCTATAATGCTCGACTAATTGTCACCTTTATAAATTAATGTTTTTTCAATTTTATATTGAATGACTTTTTTCTAATTGGACAACAATTTTCCATTATTAATTCAATTTTCCGTAAAATTTCTTTTGTATAAAAAAATTTCAACAATAAAGCTCTTCTACACCAAATAAAGTTCCAAATCCCAAAGTCTATTGAATCACGTTGATTTTTTTTTCCGAGTGAAATGCAGTAAAAGCACGATTTTATTTGAAAGACAAAACCCACTCAAACTTTTTTTGCACCACATTGATTTCCTCTAAAACATGCCTTTCTCCCATTGTCGTCATTTCCGCCCTGTCATTTCGACAATCATCATGAAAAGCCACAAAAGGCAATTTATTAGAGAGAAAAGAGAATGCCGTATGTAATGGTGAAAGTTTTGCGGAAAAATCTCATGAATGAGTCTCCAGCCCACCCTTCTTGTTTGTCGGCACAGGAACAGATATAATAGCTTCCGTATGCATAAACACACTTCTTCATTTCCTTCCCATCTCCTCGCACCATGAGAGAGCAAAAGACGACCTATAAATAGAACGCGAGAGTAGATAAATATGGATGAGAATGGAGGCGCCAAAGTGTCTTGCCAATGAGGAAGACTCCATTGGATTTATTTATTCTCCTCTCACAATAATTCTCCTATGAGAAATCCTGGAAAATCCAAATCCTCATGAAATTCCTAGGGGCATTCCATTTCAACACGTATGTTGAATCAATAGCTAACTACTCCACAATAAATATGTAATTAGGTATGTATTTTGGAGCAGGATTATCCCAAAAATGTCTGAAATGGGATGAACTTGTTCGCATTTGGTGAAGACACAAAAAGTTTCTCTTGATGCTGAAAAGTTTGCACTTGTTAATCAGAAAAAAGGTTTCACAAACAAGAGAAACACTTTAAAAATCAACCGAGATGTACTCTCGTTTTGCTATAACACTTTAAAGTTTAAATTGAAACTACAATAGCAGAAAGAATATCTATGTATCTATTATTTTTTTTTTAATTGTTGAGTTTAATCATCTTACACCTTTTATTTGACCATTATTGATTTATAGTCTTTTGGAGAAACCATATTTTGACAGAAATTATAACCATATAATGACCACATTTTAACTGAAATTATAACAACATTATTACTACATTTTAATATAAATTATAACTACATTTTGACCACGTTCCAATGGAAGTTATAATTTAACGTATTTAGTGTTAAAATCTTCCAAAAAGAACAAATATTAAGATAGAATTCATTATTCATCAAATATTGGATTAAAAATCCATAATTTTAATCAATTTATTTTTAGTGTCCAATTTTATCCTCAAAGTGTCCAAAGTAAGAAACTGTCCAAAATTATGAGCCCTTACCCTACTACATTTTGACAGATATAACTGCAACACAGGATTACATTGTGACACAAATATAATCACATTTTGAGAGAAGTTATAACAAGACTACCAAAAATTGGAACCACACTTTGACAGAAATTATAACCGACCACATTTTGATCACATTTATAACTATTATAACTACAATATGACCATATTCTATTAAAAGTTTCAACACATTATGTAACACTTCAAATAGAATACAGTCTTTTTATGTTCAGGGAAATAGTATTTTGAAGGTCAGAATGGGTCAGAGACGAGATATACAGTAGACATCTCTCAAATTCAGGTATTTGAGACCGAAATGCCATCCTAAACAGAGAAATTCGGGCGATAAACTGTTTGAAATGCAACAATTTTTTGTTCATCTTCATACTTATACTAAGTTTACAAACTTATATTTATGGTAAAGGACATTGGGCAAAACGGTCTAACCTTTCGCCACGAGTGAGACCTATACGATCGAATAGGTATTGGCGAAGGTAACAACTTTTGTTCCGGGACCACCCCAAAAATATGTAGGAAAAGTTCTAGAGCATAAAACATTATGTCTAAGAATTGTAATGATTTTTTTTTTGCAAAACTCCTTTTATACAATAACGGTTAATCGTATATTGGTCGTTTCTAAAATAATTTGTAAAGAAGGACTGAAAGAAATTTTTTCTGGAACAAACCATATCTTTATCTTTTCACTTTCCCTGCAATTTTCCAAATCTTCTTTATAAATCTTTTACGATCCTTCAAACTCATAAAAAAAGGATTTTATCTAGTGAAATGTCTCTTATGCAGTAATATTCTTTTTGAAAAAATTATTAAAATCTCTAAAACAATGTACAGTTTATTTTATATTACATTTGTACAACATTTAAGTCACAATGGAATAAGGTTTATACCACAACGAAATAAAAATTCAACCAAAGAGAGATAAAATATCTCAAGGGCACAGCCAGCATTTTAGTAAGGGCGGGGCAGTTTTTAAATTTATTTATAAAAAATATTTTTGGAAGATTATCCTCGAGATTATCGCCCTTCTTTTAATCCTTTAAGGACGATTGGGTCACCGGTGACCCAAAAATGAAATTGTTCCTATGGTTATGTAAAGTTATGTTTCGCTCGAAAAAGTCAGAAAAAGTGATTTTTTATGATCCACAATTTTTAACCTTCTCGTCCGTAAAGGGTTAACCCAATTTTCTCGAAAGACCAAACGCAAAAATATACAATTTTAATCTAATTGTTATGAACTTTTGAATTTAAGCTTTAAAAATCAATTTTATATCCTTTATACTTAGTCTTTTTTTTGTGGAAAACACGCTTGGGAACTGATTTTTTAGGAAATTTGGGAAATTCTGTTCTTCGATTCATTTATTGACCGATTTTAACGATTAAATTCAAGATAATGCGGAAATAAAAGATTTAGTAGCTTTTCTTGAAGAAAATTGCGTTTAAGCTTGATGATGCCGCCAAAAAATATATTCTTACAACAAAAAAGCTTTTTAAACTTTACTAGAAAAATCGGTATAAATCCTATTATTTTCTAATTTTGATGTCTTTAAGCTCTTTAATGTAGTTTTTTGGATATCTCATTAACTGTTTCAATCAGTATATCCAGTTTAAAAAAAATATTACCCTTATTCATTTATTTTTTTTAAGAAAAAGGCATAAAAACTAGAAATGAATAAAAATGCCCTTTCGAATATCAAAAATCTTTTCGAAAGTCAAAATTCAATGTCAAACCAATTTTGGTTACAGTCGAGTTCCTCAAATTTGAACTCCTCAAATGTGAACGACAGTTGAATTCAAAATGTAAAACTTGAGGTTATGTGATGAAAACTTTTCGTGGAGTCTGAATTAGAAACATTTTTCTCCGATATTTCATCAATATTATCGTATTACTGTAGATAGAGTCTCTCAAATCTGAATCTCTCATATTCGAAGGACGCGACGTTTGGATTCAAAATGCCAATTGTGGGGTTATGTTGAAAAATTCGTATTCTGGATGAATGAAAATAATATTTATGTGCTTCTTCTTGAATGTTTACATGCATTATGATCGCATAAAATGAAAAAGAAGTATGTTACCCCTAAAAATTGCAAGAAGTACGGGAATTTGATTCAAAGTACAATTTTATCTCACATAAATTTCGTTAGTTTTGAAAAAATCATTCGAATTTGGGAGGTGAGAAATGCCAAAAATACCCCCCGAGCGTTAGAATTTAGAAGACACTACTGTATATTAACTTCCTCAACAAATTCCATTTATTTCACAATAAATTGCATTGATATAGGGTAAATTAAGCTAATTCAAAACCTGCTCCAAATGGAAATTTTTCGCTACTTCAAATGGAAATGTCATTGTTTTCATGATAAATATAGTACTAAATTATTATATTTATATATTTTCTATACCATAGTTTCACTATTTAGTTCTTATTGCTCCAAATAAAGCGAGAATACATTCATATTCACAAATTTTAATTTTTTAATTTCTTAGAAAAATTAAAAGTGTACCTTTTCACCATCGAATTCTTAATAGATAACCACAATAAGGTGACTGTTGTTTATTCGTTTTGTTTAACATTTATGTCTTATTCCTGGATAATTTTAGTTAAATTAAGTGCTAATCTTTATTGTTAACGGTACGTGAAGTTTTCAAACGAAATAATTATCTATTTCGTGAACAAAAAGGGTTTTTCTGAAGTGTCTGGAAATGCTTCAATAGGAAACCCTGGAACTATGATATTTTTGGAGAGATTTTCTTTTTCTTTTAGATGGGAAAGGAGAAAAGACTAAGAATAAGAACAAATCCTGTGCTCAAGAGCAACTCAACAAGGTTTTGGAAGCCTTTCGTCGCGGTTTCACTGTTTGTCTTCAATTAGAAACTTTCCCCTGTCTCCATTTGGATTAATATGTTTCCAATAGAAGTATTTTACGCTCGCGAATTTTTTCTTGTATTTAAGAAGTTTTAAAATTATATCTAAAGAATTTTCACTAACCGTGTAAACAGACGGAATTCCCACGGGAATTCCCATGAGATTTTCCATTCCGGATGGGAATTCCGGATGGAAATTCCCAAATTGAACTGTCAAATTTTTACCATTTGCTCTATGCGCCTCTGGTGGGCTTCAAGCGCAACACAAAAATGCTCCGAAGATTTGAATTTCAAATTGTGTTTTTTCCGAATATAAATAACGGAATATATATCTGGAAGATATTTTAGGTACTTTATTTTATTAAAATGGCTCTATTATATTACGTGTTGTCTTTTATACTCAATTACTAATATGACAAAGTCTTTAGAATAATTGAAACAGCTTTTGGGATACTCTCAAATAGATTTAGGATAATTCGGGGGGAAATCGAAGTACAACTAGAGTTTTCTACTACTATTGTACAGGCTGTAATTCCTCTCCACAACTTTATAAGAAAGACCAGCGATAGTAAAGATCTAATTTTTGAAAATGTTCTTAACGTTGATGTTTTAGAAGGAAATAATAGACATATCCCCGGCAGACCAAGCAGCGAAGCAAATTTAAGCAGAGATAAATATAAAGATTATTTGTATAATAATTGAATGGACATTGTTCGAAAGAAGATGTCTGTAAAAAATTTTAAAACTCTATTTTCAATAAATTGAACGATAAAAAGAATATTCTTCTTTTATTTCAAAGTAATATTTTATAGCCGAAAATTTAATTTCTAAGGTTTCCGGCTGTAACTCCTATTAGTGAACTTCGACAGCTCTTACAATTCTTTAAGTTCCTTCTCTAAATTATTATATTTACATTTTTTAATAATCGAATCTAGTGAAAAAGATATGTTTTGAATCTGCCTTTCCAATCATTTAAACCTCTTCTGAAATGTTATTGATGAATATTTAATTTAATCCAGAAACACTAATCCTTTCAAAATTATTGTTCGCGCCAAAAAAGTGGTTGCGTATCTAACGCTAATTGCAATGTTCAATCAAGAGAGGCGCTGGTGCTTAACCTTCCCTCCTTTTCTATGTCTTGTCAATCTACGTCACTTCTTGTACTTCTTGTAAAATAAATGGTGAAGAAAAACCGTGTTGTGTGACTCATCGTGGAAAATTTGATCCATCCTTCACCAGATAACCAGAAATATATATTTATTTAGGTGAGTTACCATCATTTGATCCATCCTTCACCAGATAACCAGAAATATATATTTATTTAGGTGAGTTACCATCATTTGGACCTCCGAGCATCAGAAGCAGCATGCCTGCAGGAAAAAGCCAAGCTGCCCGGAAAGGGAATCTCACTCAGATTGAGAAAGAAGTCCGTGACTTCCATGAGAGGATAGACGTCCTTGAGGGAGAGGATGATTTGATCCAGCTGCATATTTTACGTGATAAATTGCAGCAGCTCACATCGAAATATCGTGCTGAGCAACATGGTCTTATCTCCTCCCAGGAAGACTCTAAGTCGAAATTAGAGGAGCAGGAAGAACTCAGGGTGTTCAACGAGAGAGTGGAAATCGTGGAAAAACAGCTGACAAAGATAATTTCCACAGTAAGTGTGCGAACTCAGTTAAATTCCACGCCACAAGGAGGTTATGTTAACACCTCCGGAAACCTCGATGCATCCGCAATCTTGTCTCTCCTGAAGACAACACTGGAGCAACAAGAGCGTCAGCGGTCTGCTGACAATGAGAAGTTCAACCTCTTAGCCAAGAAAATATTAGAGGCAGAGCCATCAAGCTCAATTGTCGTGGAGCCAGTGAAAGTTCCAGAATTTGACGGCAATTATCGTCAATGGAAACAATTTCACTCCGTTTTCACAGCTCTAGTGCACAATGATGAGACAATTAGCCCTGCTCAGAAACTCAGCCACCTCAAGTCTAAGCTCAAGGGAGTCGCAGCCGATACAATTTCACACCTGGAAATCACCAATGAGAATTACGCAGCTGCATGGGCAACTGTCAAGAAACAATTTGACAATAAACCGTCGATCATCGCAGCACATATGGATTGCTTCATGAATCAACAGCCTTTGAAAGCAGCCACTGCGGCAGGTGTGAAGAAGCTACAAATGACTTCATCTTCTACTCTACAATCACTGAGTGCCCTTGGAGTGCCACAGTCAGATCCTTGGATGATACACATTGTCTGCAATAAGTTAGACAGCGAGACACGATCGTTGTGGTTTAGAGAATCAGCTGGACAACAATCGTCGTGGGATTTCTTCGAGGAATTCTTGATTAAAAGAGGTAGGGAATTAGAAATGACAGGTTCTAGTAATCATGTAAAGCCCCTCAATTCTTTCAAGAGTTCTGCAAAGCCCACTAACAGCGACTCTAAGCCCAAAGTCGCCTCGAATATAGTTTCCCAAGGGACTACGCAATGTCCTATTTGCAAAAAGGGCCTCCATAAAATATACCGGTGCAAGGCTTTCGATGCCATGGCGGTTTCGAAAAGAAGAGAAATCGTGGATTCGTTGAAAATCTGTCGAAATTGTCTCTCTGACACTCATGATGTCTCCCAATGTAGTTATCCTACATGTAAATTATGCTCTCAGCAACACAATAGGATGCTACATGAAGGCAATTTCGTACAGCGCGATTCTAAAAGGATCCCTTCTACTGAAACCCCTTCATCTACACAGAAAAAAACAAGTATACAGTCCACTCAAACTGACACAGAAGTCATATCAAGCCACCCTGTCGCCTCAAGCGATACTTGTGATAAAATCCCTCGCGTTTTATTGGCAACAGCGGTTGTGCAAGTCGAAGATTCCTTCGGGAAATTCCAATTGTGTCGAGTCCTGTTAGATTCGGGCTCACAAGTGAATCTGATCTCCAATAACCTCTGTCAAAGGCTGAGAATGAAACCATCTCCAGCCAACATTCTTGTGGAAGGGGTTGGAGGGGGGAATAATTCCGTTAAACAACGGCTCAATTTGAATATTATGCCCCTCTTTGGAGACAGTCTGGACAATCTCTCTGTTGATTGTCTGGTATTAAAAAAAGTCACTAGCAATCAGCCTAACTGGTCCATCTCTCACTCGGACATTCAAATTCCCGAGCATTTGCATCTTGCAGACCCTCATTGGTACAAAAATAGTCCAATTGATATGTTAATAGGTGCACAGCATTTCTGGGATATTCTTAAATCCGGAGTCGTTGAGTTGGGGAATGATCTTCCTTCTTTGCGGGAGACATTGTTTGGTTGGGTTATTGTTGGTGCAGTTCCCCCACCTTCTCCCTCTTTGGATAAGGTGCCATCTTCTCTCTCTCTTGAGAAGGTGACTTGCCAAGTGGCATCTCACGCCACTTTGGATTTCGATCTGTCCCGGTTCTTCGAAATCGAAGATGTACCCGCTGATAAGCCCGGCAATTCAGATCACTTGGCGGTTGAATCCCTTTTTTTAACCACCACCAAACGTTCGCCAGAAGGCAGATACATTGTACATCTCCCCTTCAATAAGGACTCTAATAGTTTGGAGAACAATATGTCCGCTGCCTGTCGACGATTCCATAATTTGGAGCGCAGACTTAATAAAAACCCAGCCCTCAAAATTGAGTATGGCAATATAATACGGGAATATTTGAGTCTTGCCATCGTGGAGATTGTTCCTTTGAATGAGTTGGAGAGTCCATCGTTTTATCTCCCGCACCATTGCGTCATTAAGGAGCAATCCTCATCCACAAAGGTGCGTATCGTATTTAACGCGAGCGCCAAATCTCGATCGGGTCTGAGTCTAAATGACTGCCTAATGGTAGGCCCTAGTATACAACCCACTCTCGTTTCGATTCTGTTGCAGTTTCGGTACAAACCCTACGCTTTCACTTGTGATATAGTGAAAATGTATTTACAAGTTCTAATACACCCTCCTCATCGCGACTATCAGAGATTCGTCTGGCGGGATGATTCATCCCAAAATCTGACTCACTACCGTTTCCGCACTGTTTGCTTCGGTGTGGCGTCGTCGCCATTTCTAGCGACACGTGTTCTCCATCAAATTGCGTTGGACGAGGAACTGTTCAATCCGTTGGCTTCCAAGGCATTGCGTAATAATTTTTACGTTGATGACTGCGTATTTTCCGCAAATAGTATTGAGGAAGCCCAGTCCACAAAGCAACAATTGATTGCGAGCCTTAGGCAAGCGGGAATGGAATTATCTAAATTCCGATCTTCATTTGACGCGGACACGCAAAACGATGATTCAGAGAAACGGGAACTCCTGCGTTCGGAGTCTGGGAAAACTTTGGGGGTGGAATGGGACAATAAGGCAGATGTATTTGGATTTAAGCTCTGTCAAAGGGATTTGGTCAGTCAAGCTGTAACGAAGAGAAATATCCTTTCAACCGTGGCTAGAATATTTGATCCTATTGGGTTAGTGGGTCCGGTTGTGGTCGCCGCAAAGATTATCCTTCAGGAGGCATGGTTATGTAAGGTCAATTGGGATCAGCAGCTGCCCGATATTCTACGCGATAAATGGTTGAAGTTCGTTCGAAGTCTTCCTAATATCGGGAACCTTCAAATTCCTCGGTGTGCGTCGTCTTTAGAGGATTGTGTAGCACAAGAACTACATGTTTTCAGCGATGCCTCAATGGAAGCTTTCGGCACGTGTGTTTATTTGGTTTCGGTCTTACAATCCGGAACTCGAATTTCAAACCTATTAATTTCAAAGTCACGTGTCACCCCTGTGAAAGCCAATAGTGACAATCCTCGTCCACTCACAATTCCCAAAGCCGAATTATGCGGTGCCGTCCTTGCCACAAAACTTGTTGAAGTGGTTTCAAGCGCTATACAAATTTCCGCGATTTACTTCTGGTGTGATGCAGAAGTTGTCATTCACCAAATTCATAATTCTGAGAAAAAGAGAGATGTCTTTACGCGAAACCGTGTCCAAGAAATCTTGAAACGTTCAGATCCCGTGAATTGGCGGCACATACCAGGCACTGAAAATCCCGCGGATATTTTGTCAAGGGGAGCTTCCCCAGACGCGCTGATTGCCAACCGTTTGTGGTGGCACGGCCCTCCATGGCTCCAAGAGTCATGTGAGAATTGGCCTTTGGCTTATTGTAGATCTAAGGGAGGGGGAGCTAATGATTCTCCCCAAGTTACTTTGACCCTCACATCTAAATGCGAATTCCCAAGTATCTTCGAACAGTTGCTATCTCGTTACAGTGATTTCGACAAAATGAAAAGGATTCTTGCGTTTGTGAAGTTCAAGGTGGTCCCTGCGTTTAAAAATCGGACGATGGATTCTCCTGCTCTTTCAATTGGGCAGTCCCAGCGAATGACACGTCAAACCAGACCTCTCAAAATTTCGCTCACTGTGACTCAAATCCGTTATGCGGAAACTATGATCGTCAAATGGGATCAAGAGTGTCATCTCTCCCATGTGATTCAGGCCGTTCAGACGAACACAATTGATTCAGATCGACGTTTCAAACAAATTCGAAAACTCCGCCCCTTTTTGGATAACCAAGGTTTGTTAAGGGTTGGTGGGAGGTTGGTGAATGCCGACGAAACGTATGATGCCCGTCATCCTAAAATACTTCCGAAGGGATCCCTATCAATTCTCATCGCGCGTCGTGAACATGTCCTCATGTTACATTGCGGTCCACAGTTAATGATGGCCTCTTTACGCCAGCGCTATTGGCCATTAGCAGGTCGCAACCTAACAAGAAAGGTATTCCGAGAATGCGTGACATGTATACGCTCTAATCCAATTACTCAATGTCAGCTCATGTCGGATTTGCCTGAGGGCAGGGTAAACTTTAGTCGTCCATTCACGCGCACGGGATGTGATTTCGCGGGCCCTATTTCAATTAAACTTGAAGGAAGACGAGCAGCCACCCTAAAGGGATACATAGCAGTATTCGTCTGCTTCTCCACCAAGGCTGTGCACCTGGAAGCCCTAACATCTCTGTCGACCGAGGCGTTTATCTCGATGTTTCGTAGATTTGTAGCTCGGCGAGGGCTCCCGGCCCAGTTTTACACTGATAATCAAACCACCTTCGTAGGTGCTGACCTTGAATTAAGGAGGGCGTTCAGGGATATCGAATTCAAGGAGAGCCTGAACAATTTTTTCATTGGAAGTGAAATCCAATGGTGTTTCGCACCACCACGCGGTCCCCATCATAACGGTCTTTGTGAAGCGGCGGTCCGATCTTGTAAGACACACTTAAGGAAGGTCATTGGTCAATGCACGCTTTCATATGAAGAACTTTCGACTTTGCTGTGCCAAATCGAAGCTGTCTTAAACAGCAGGCCCTTAGTCAAAATGTCAAATGCGATCAATGATCCACAGTTCCTTTCTCCGGGGCACTTCTTAACGGGTTCAGCTTTGACCCAATTGCCAACGCAATCCTTTGATGATGTTCCCAGTGGGAGATTGGACAAGTGGCAAATGCTTCAAAAACTTACCCAGGACTTTGCCATCCGCTGGAAGCGAGATTATCTGCACTCGCTTCAAACTCGAAGTAAATGGGACAGTGAAAATGAAAACCTCAAAGTGTCAGATATTGTCCTAATAAAGGACGATCTCCTTCCTAGTACACACTGGTCCCTGGGGAGAATCGAGAGGGTTTTTCCACAACAGAACGATGAAAAAGTTCGAGTAGTTGAAGTTCGAACCAGTAAGGGTTTATTCAAACGTCCTGTTGTAAAGTTGGTTAAATTGCCTGTGAATGATGTAGGGGCCGATGGAGAAGACGATCATCCCGTTTAAAGTTGAAGTATTGAATCTCTTCTACGAAGCTCCATAGCACGATTCAACAATTTGATCGCGCATATTTGAAATGCAATGTATGAATTTCAATCCCACTAACATAAAGGGTTTTGCATTTCTCTTTGTTTCTTGTTAAATTTAATAAGGTAACCATTCCTATTCAATAAGGCAACCATTCCTATTTAATTAAAAACTTTGCTAATCATTAATTTTCTTTATTCTCATTTCCAATGAATTGAGGGTTTAGGTATAGCTTTAGTTTAGATTTAATTTTACAAACTGAATTAAATATTGTAATCTTATTTGGGAAGCTTAAGGGGGAGGATGTTCGCGCCAAAAAAGTGGTTGCGTATCTAACGCTAATTGCAATGTTCAATCAAGAGAGGCGCTGGTGCTTAACCTTCCCTCCTTTTCTATGTCTTGTCAATCTACGTCACTTCTTGTACTTCTTGTAAAATAAATGGTGAAGAAAAACCGTGTTGTGTGACTCATCGTGGAAAATTTGATCCATCCTTCACCAGATAACCAGAAATATATATTTATTTAGGTGAGTTACCATCAATTATTATAGTATTATTATTCGATTTCAAATTTGCTTTTAAAATAAATGTTTTGATCACTACAGGAGATTTTACATGTTTTTTTCATATATTATTTGCTTAAAAACACTCCAAATTAAATTTTCGGAATTCTCCGGAAGCAAAAAGCTATCTCGAGCGAGATAGCTTTTTTCCATTTTAGAAAATTGAATATTTCACCCTCCAACGGAAAATTTCTATTTGAAATTCAAAATATTTCAAGGCATTCGGGCAGTTTCGTGCACTTTTGCAGAGGGCGCTTGTATAGCAAATTTACCATTTGCTCGTGGGAATTCCCGTGGAAATTCCGTCTGTTTACACGGTAAACAGTAACATTCTAGAAGAGTCAAGGAGCAAATTTATGTGATTCTCTTCAGAAAAAAAATATGAACTTAATGTGTTGAATCTTCTGTCAAAGTTAAAGCATCTGGAAATGGTTTTGAATTAGGACATTTACCCTATTCTGTAAAATTATTTTTCCTAATTTAGTGAAAGTGCATTTCACATGAATTCCGTTACATTTTTGAAAATATTGTTCAAATTTGAGGAACTCTACAGTCTACACTGTATTTTATTTAGGCATATGTAGAAATTTAGTAGATTTCCTCGCTCTTCTAAGCTTTCTAGGCTTTTCTTAAAAAAAGAAGTTGATCAAAAGCTTTTCTAAAGTCATTTAAAAAAATCGAAGCGACTTCTTTTGATTGTATGCAATGTTTCTTTACAAAATTTCGGCATGGATAGATTTGTAAAAAGCTCATGAGGTTTGAAAAAAATATAACTAAAAAATATTTTTGTTCAGATTTTTATTCCGTTTTTTGGTCAGGTCATGCTGCTTGGGCTGCTTCACTTGGGGCCCTTGCGACGGTTATCTTTTCAAATTCAAATATTTTGCTCAATTTGTGCTAATTTGTGACAAAGGGTTTGTGCATTTGCTGAATTTGGGACAATCAGCTGGCAGTGCTTTGTTGTGATTTTGGTGTTCCCTGAAAAATTTGTGTGCACCTCTTGCCCTCCGGAAATGGCCGTACCCAAGATAACAGACTACGAGATGTTGGAGAAATTGGGCTCCGGGAGCTACGCAACTGTCTATCGGTGTCAGAAAAAGGTAATAATTGTGCAAACCATTGAGACTGCAGCTAAATCTCAATGCTCTTTGTAGGCCACCAAGGAGATTTTTGCTGTAAAATGCGTGGAGAAGAATAAACTAACGAGATCATCACTGGACAATTTAGTCACGGAGATAAGACTATTGAGGAGGCTGAAGCATCGTCACATCGTGGAGATGCATGACTTCTTGTATGACGACAAGAATATTTACATCTTGATGGAGTTCTGCAATTCCGGGAGTTTATCGACTTTCATCAAGAGGAGGAATGTACTCCCGGAAACGACTTGCAGGTTCTTCCTGAGGCAGCTGGCCCTGGCTCTGGAGTACATGAGGTCTAATAATGTGAGTCACTTTGATCTCAAGCCACAGAATTTGTTGCTGTCGAAGACTCCTCTGGTGCTGCTGAAGGTAGCAGATTTTGGCTTTGCTCAGCATCTCGAGTGGGGTCAGGAGAATACCACAATCAAGGGATCTCCACTGTATATGGCTCCTGAGATCCTCCTGCGCAATTGCTACGACTGCAAAGCTGATCTGTGGAGCATTGGCGTTATTCTCTACGAATGCCTCTTCGGGAAAGCTCCCTACAGCTCAAAATCTCTTCCTGAACTTCTGGAAAAGATCCGGCAGAAACAGCGAATTGACATTCCGCGAAATACTCGCATCTCGCCGGAATGCGAGGATCTCCTGACGCGATTGCTGCAGCACGATCGGGACAAACGGATAGACTTCAAGGACTTCTTCCAGCACGACTTCCTGGACCTCCGACATGCGCCCAGTGAGGAGAACTTCGAGCGAGCGCTTGAGATTGTGCGAGAAGCCGTCGATGCTGACAACAGGGGAGAGTTTGAGCGAGCTTATCACCTGTACTGCGAGAGCTTGCAGTTCTTCGTGCCATACATCCAGGCTGAGCAGGATGTGGCCAAGAAGCAGGCCCTCCGGGCACGTGTACGCACCTATATGCAGCGAGCCGAGGAGATCAAGCACGCCGTGAGCGGAGAAAAACCTCCAGCCCAGAATCCCGTCCACAATGCTCTAACACCGCGCCTGCTCTATCAGCAGCTCCACTCCCTCAGCCACTCCAGCCCAATCCTCAAGGATAGTCTCGAAATGGGGCGACAGGGAGAGCTCTATGCCCATGAAGGCAAATACCAGGCAGCTCTGGAATCTCTCAAGAGCTCCCTGGGCGGTCTAGTGCCAGCCTTGGGTCAGGAACCGAAAGGACAGCGCCGGGATTTACTGCATCAACAGATTCAGACGTGGATGAAGGAGGCAGAAAGTCTAAAGTCCCTTCTGTCTGCTCAGGACATGCAGGAGGACAAAGACAGCCAGAATTCCATCACTCAGACGCACTGCTGCATCCAGTAAACATTCCCCATCTTCATCACCTTGATCCACTCAGAAAAAAATGTTTTTAGCCCAATTTTAAATAAATGCTTATTAAATTATTAATAAAAGCAGTGATTTTTTGAAATTTATTTCGATTTTGGATGTCTTTGAATACGGATTTTAGAATATCACGCGTAGAACGAGAGCCAGGACATCTTGGAATGATTTCGTATCAAGAATTAATTCACAAAACAAGGTAAGAATTTATCAACGAAAACTGGGAAAAGTTTCAAACCAAAAAAAAAATGTTTACTGGATAAAGTCACTCACTCAAAAATACATATTTATATTAAAAAATAAGGATTTTACTATTTTTACAATTTGCATAGCAAATTTTACAATACGCATAGTAAAACGTATTATAAATTTTGCTAAAACATAAATTTAGTTCAGTAAATTCAACAATTCTACATTTTATTTCTGAAGTAATAAAAATACATTTTTGTAATTACGTTTCCCCACAGGACTTCATTAAAAGTTTATTAAACAAATAATAGACATAATTAATTTAAGACTATAGTTCTTCAATTAAATTAGTAATAGTAAAGTCAATAATGTAATGAAACATCAACAACTTTGAAGAATTATTTTCTAAACTTTGGAAACATTGTTGGTCTTTTTCACAATTTTCTTTTTTGATACAGTTGAATGTAAACACTGTAAAATCTTAATATAAAAGTTTATATTTTCTAAATTTATAATAAATATTTTTCATTTGTTAACCCTTTAACGACGAGACACTTTTTACTGACTGAAAATCAACAATAAAAATTAAACTGAGAAACATAATCAATGATAAGTCTTACATCTAACCTTGGAAAGCCCAACAGAGTCTGATTCGGTGTATTTTGTGCTTCTATGAACGATAGGGACAAAAATAGCACAAAAATTTAGGTAATTTTTCTGACAATACCAATGAATAATATTTTTCGCTTTAATGAAAAATATTACGTATGAGTATTGTAGTTTTTATTGCCAAAAGGGTTTTGCTTTAAAAAAATTGGGAGTATAAAAAATAAATAAAATCAATTACACTGTGCAACAATTTCAAACTTTTTTTTTGTCGCCGGGTTCTCATGCTACTTTTTCTATTGCTAGGGTCAAATGATTTACGAAAATACTTATCATTTTGATTTCATTTGGATTTTGCGACTGGTATTTACGAAAAACGGTTTTTTCCGTTTTTTGATACTTGGGTGCCTATATCTCCGAATCTACTGAACCGATTTATTTCTCACTAAGGAATAATTTGTTCTCCTTTAGATGCCCGATAAATCCTCTGAACAGATGAAGTTCGTACAACCGACACCAGGGGCGCTGTAGTCCCATAAATGTCAGAAAACATGTAAAAATCGAAATTTGTAGCAACTTTGATCAAGAATATCTCGAAAACTAAAACTGTTCTTAACAATCTTATTTATGGGTTTGATAGAGAATTTTATTAGCTACATTTTTGTTCATATACAACTTTTTGCTCAGATTATTTTTTAGCCTCGAAATAGAGGTTCAAACGAAAAATGAGCACCCAGCCAACTAGAGAAAACCCTCATTATTTCACACATTTTGACTTTTTCTTTTCAAGTTGAGGTAAATCCAGGATATTTTCATACTTTTTCTAAATTGCATAAGTTTAATAAATATATACATATTTTTTCTTTTACATCGGAAAATTTCTTAGCCCAAGATACACAGTCTCAAAGATGGCGTGACGCGCTTCATATTTCACTTGTGATTTTTGACAAAAATTTTAAAGTGCTCTATTTCGGGAAGAGGCCAAGATATTTTTTGCTATTTTTTTTTTAAATCTGACATGTAATTTTATTCTCTTTAAAGGCGTCTCCAAACTTTCCCCTATCATTGTAGGAAGCAACGTCAAAATAAAAAAAAGGCAATTTGTTTATGAAAATTGATTCTAGTGTATAGACACCATAAATCGACATACTTTTGATTTTTTTTAAATTAAAAAGTATATTATTAACATAAAAAACTACATTCCCTCAAAGAAAGAGGGTCCACTTTTTTGTTGAACTACTTAATTTTTTTTTTTTTGGAAATTCCCCAAAACAATTGAGTAGTTAAACTCAAAAATGGATAGACTTCTTTTCAGGGAGTATAGCACCACAATAGTATTTACCAAAAGGAAAAATATTGAAACTTTTGGATTTGGTATTTAAAAGAAAAAAAAGTTCAAATTTTTTTTTTGGTAAAAACAAAAGTTTTTCACATTTTTAGTACATATACGCTATTTTTTTTTAAAATGTTTTAGACTTTGATCACTTTACTTTTCGAAAAAAATACAGTACGACTCCAATAGAGTCAACACATGTCATGTCTGCAATATTCTAAGTTATTTTTCTTGTTGAAGTTACTATTTCACTCATTCAAAATTGACTCAGATTGTTACTCGACAAAAGTAGTTTAAAAGTTTGACATTAAATTTGAAATTTTACATATTTTTACATATTTTTCACTGTGTTTGAAATTTTTAGGAATTAATACTATCAGAGTCGTACTGGACTTTTTATTTATATATTTCGCAATAAAAGTCTAAAACATTTTCAAAATAGAGTATATGTGCCAAATATATGTTAAAGTTTTGTTTTTGACAAAAAAAAATTTTTTGGACTCTTTTTTTTAAATACCAAATCCAAAAGTTTCAATATTTTTCCTTTTGGTAAATACTATTGTGGTGCTATACTCCCTGAAAAGAAGTCTATCCATTTTTGAGTTTAACTACTCAATTGTTTTGGGGAATTTCCAAAAAAAAAAAAATTAAGTAGTTCAACAAAAAAGTGGACCCTCTTTCTTTGAGGGAATGTAGTTTTTTATGTTAATAATATACTTTTTAATTTAAAAAAAATCAAAAGTATGTCGATTTATGGTGTCTATACACTAGAATCAATTTTCATAAACAAATTGCCTTTTTTTTATTTTGACGTTGCTTCCTACAATGATAGGGGAAAGTTTGGAGACGCCTTTAAAGAGAATAAAATTACATGTCAGATTTAAAAAAAAAATAGCAAAAAATATCTTGGCCTCTTCCCGAAATAGAGCACTTTAAAATTTTTGTCAAAAATCATAAGTGAAATATGAAGCGCGTCACGCCATCTTTGAGACTGTGTATCTTGGGCTAAGAAATTTTCCGATGTAAAAGAAAAAATATGTATATATTTATTAAACTTATGCAATTTAGAAAAAGTATGAAAATATCCTGGATTTACCTCAACTTGAAAAGAAAAAGTCAAAATGTGTGAAATAATGAGGGTTTTCTCTAGTTGGCTGGGTGCTCATTTTTCGTTTGAACCTCTATTTCGAGGCTAAAAAATAATCTGAGCAAAAAGTTGTATATGAACAAAAATGTAGCTAATAAAATTCTCTATCAAACCCATAAATAAGATTGTTAAGAACAGTTTTAGTTTTCGAGATATTCTTGATCAAAGTTGCTACAAATTTCGATTTTTACATGTTTTCTGTCATTTATGGGACTACAGCGCCCCTGGTGTCGGTTGTACGAACTTCATCTGTTCAGAGGATTTATCGGGCATCTAAAGGAGAACAAATTATTCCTTAGTGAGAAATAAATCGGTTCAGTAGATTCGGAGATATAGGCACCCAAGTATCAAAAAACGGAAAAAACCGTTTTTCGTAAATACCAGTCGCAAAATCCAAATGAAATCAAAATGATAAGTATTTTCGTAAATCATTTGACCCTAGCAATAGAAAAAGTAGCATGAGAACCCGGCGACAAAATCATCGTTGCACAGTGTTATGAATTTGAGAATTTGAAAATTCGCCATTTTTGAGCTTAAATATTTACTGCATAGGGTAAATTAAGCTAATTCAAAACCTGCTTCAAATGGAAATTTTCGCTACTCCAAATGGAAACGTCATTGTTTTCATGATAAATACAGTACTAAATTATTATATTTATATATTTTCTATACCTCAATTTTATTATTTAGTTAATTTTGCCCTAAATAAAGCGAAGATCCATTCATATTCACAAATTTTAATTTATTATTTTTTCTCAGAAAAATTAAAAGTGTACCTTTTCACCATCGAATTTTTTATCTATCAACCATGTTTTCTAATGAAAAAACACAATTAGGCTGATTGTTCTTTATTCGTTTTTTTTTTCTTACATTTGTGCAATATTTTTGCCAGAATTATGTGAAGTTAAGTGTTAATCTATATTGTTAACGATACGTGAAGTTTTCAAATGAAATAATAACCTATTTCGTGAACATAAAGGGTTTTTCTGAAGTGTCTGCAAATGCTTTAATAGGAAACACCAGAAATTTGTTTTTTTTTAAAGAGATTTTCTTATTGTCTCAGATGGGAAAGGAGAATAAACTAGGAATAAGAACAAATCCTGCACTCAAGAGCAACTCAACAAGGTTTTGGAAGCCTTTCGTCGCGGTTTCACTACACTGCTTGTCTCCAATTAGGAACTTTCCCTTGTCTCCATTTGGATTCATTTGTTTCAAATAGAAGCGTTTTACATTCGCTTATTTTTCTTGTATTTAAAAAGTTTTCAAATTATATCTAAAGAATTTTCACTAAACAGTAGTATTCTAGAAGTGTCAAGGAGCAAATTTATGTAATTCTCTTCAGAAAAAATATGAACTTAATTTGTTGAATCTTCTGTCAAAGTTAAAGCGTCTGGAAATGGTTTTGAATTAGGACTTTTACCCTAGCAAATAGCTAGAGACTTGCACAAAAACATTCTAGATTCCTTCAACCTTCTACTTTACAATTATGTACAGACATAAGAAAAACATAACTTTAGGTAGTCAGGAAAAATTATTTTCTTTATGGGACACCGGTGCTCCAATCGTCCTTAAAGTGTTAAATCATATTTACGTTATCATAGTTCCTTAATTTTTATTCTTAAATAATGATATAATTCTAAAAGCTTTTCAGTGTGTCAATGAAGGCTAACAGGCTTCGCACACACTCTGGCTTTGAACACTTTACTATTTTTCCCATACTACTTTAATGAATCAGACATAACTAAGTATTAAAATATGTTGCAATAACATTCATTAAAGGAATTTGGAATAAATACCAAATTTTCGAAGTCACAGTGTGTGCGAAGCCTGAAAGCCTTCTCCAATTTTTTGATTTCAATTTTGGTAAAACAATATTTAAAATATAAATAAAACAAATTTTATATGGAAGTTTTAAAATATTACAATAAAAAAAGACTTTCTCAAAAAAGGAATTTAAATAAGCAAGACGATAAGTAAGAAAAAACTAATTCAATTACAAATGTTATTAAAAAGAAATTAATAAAATATCCTTTGAAATAGTCTACAAGACGTTTTCTTATTTTAAAAATTAGAGACTTCAATTTATTTTTAAAGTCAACACAAATAGGCCTTTATTGAGCTTAATAATAAACCCATTTGAGGAGTTAAGTTTTTTTCATGTGAAATAATACTATACTATTTTTTAAGTATAGTAAATATTTGTATTTTTAATAATTCAATTATTATTTATAGTTGAATCAGTTAATTGTGTAATCAGTAAAATGTGTTTAACCGCCTAGCCTAACTCAAAATATTTATTAAATTTAAAAAGTGACTGTAATTATAATGATATAGAAAAATATTCGGGTAAGTGTACAAAATTCCGGACAGCTTGCAATTCCGGCTACATTTTTGGTCCTCAAATTTCCATGAATTTTTAGTTATTGCATACTTCAGAGATTATACAAAGCAAAAAAATAGCAGAAAGTGTAGCTTTGGCAAACGAGATGATATGAAAAAGACATTAGAAGAACTCGAAGGGCAAAGTACTATGAGAATGAAGGTGGCTGAAATAGGCCACAAAAGCTATGACTACATTTTTATTCATGTTAAAATGTATTAAGAATTATTTAAGGAAAATGAAAACGATAAACTGTTTACAAGTTTCCAAGAAACGTTCCTTAAGAAGAAGAAATAAAAAATTCAATTTATATTAAAAATATTATACATTTAAAACTTGATACTTTAACGCTTGCTTTCAACTATGCCAAAATTTGGCACACTTACCCTATGATTCAAATATTGATAACCTTGATAACATTTTATATACCTCATATTTATTCCTTATCAGTTCACATGAAACTATTTTTAAGTCATGTAAAAATATAAGTTTTTATTAAAGACCATTTAAATTTAAAATATTTAAGAAAGGTTGCTATATGTTCCATAATCCGCAATAAAATATTATTTTTTTTTTTATAATACTTTGATTATTACAGCACAAAATAAAACAGCCATTATGACAGCCGATAGTATACTTAAAACATTTAACACGATAATTCTAATTTTTATTTTAAAAAACAAAACATTTAATATTCCGAAAAAAACAAGGAACTATTATTGTGAACAAAATCTATGAACTTTTACGTATTCAAAAATTAAAAGTTTTTTTTTTATTTGAGTATAATTAAAAAATCTTAAAGAAAATGTATTGGTTGATAAATGATAAACACACCTTATGATTTTAATATCTGCATATTTCATTAGCACAATTTAGTGTTTCTCTACCATGCACCGTTTTTTGAATTTTAATTTTATTTAATATATAGTTATTCTAAAAATTCGTAAGGTATAGTTAAAAGCTTATGCAGAGAACTTTAATTACGGTCATTAAAGAATTGTATTCTTTTTATTTAACTAAATTCATAGGCGACCAAAGCTTAAAGACCTAAACAGCCTCAAGCTAATCCTCGAGAATATTTAGCTTGTTAAATTTTACAGCAAAGTTTTATCTCAAAACAAAGTAAAAATGATACTAATAAGATCTAATACGGATCTCTAACTAGGGGTTTAGCCCAGTTCCTGAAGATTTTTGAATTCTAAATAATAAACAATTTAAAAATCTTGTATTATTTTAGTATTTTTTCAAAATACATTGGATCATTTACCCCAGATAACCAATCCTAAATCAAGATTTTCCCAAAAACCCTTATTAAAAAAATAGTTTAAAAACAAAGTATCTTTATATTCTATCAGCGAAAAAAGCTGGGAAGTAATAATATATGAAAACTTAGGTCTATGGTATACCTACGGCTTAAATAGAAAAATGACTTAGCGAAAATTAATGGAGAGGTAGTTTAGTTATGGTTTCTATTAAGCTAAGCTATATATCAGCATAAACCTCATGTATGAACATAAGTATTTAAAATTTCTAATTTCTAACAAATAACAAAAAACCAAATAAAAAAATGAATTCTAAAAATCATTTCCTAACCCCAAAATATTTCCCAATAAGGAGTAATTGGTATCATTTTATCCAAATTAAAGATTTCCTTTTCTCAGTTAAAGGTCTTAACGACGATTTATAAGATACAAAACTCAACGCAAAATTTTCAACAATTATTTTAAGTTTAAATATTAATAAAGTTTAAAATAAAGATTAAATAAAACAAGTTAACTTAATAAAATTTAATTATAAAAAGTTCCTTTGTCTCAGAATTTAGGGTCGTGTTTTGATTAATTTCTGTTACGTTATTTTGTGTTAAGGTTTTTATACCGATGGTAATAGATACTGATGACCATTTCAAATAAAAGATTAATATTAAGATTAATACTTTCTGAACTGCGAGAATGCCAAAAAAAGATAGCAAGTGTTTTATCATGTCTCTCTCTCGTGCTTCGCTCGAAAACTAACCGAATCACAGTTGGTACGCATGGAAAATTGCTCAAATTGCCTGTAATACGATTCAGAAAACAATTAATACGAACAGTAATATCTTACTCATCGTATTAATCCACTAGAGTGTACTCTTTCTAACACACGCGTTTTTACATTTGGAATTTTGTATACTATATACCTCTCTTTCCGGCTTTTCTTAATATTAATATTAATCTTATATGTGACACCACGGTGACCATCGTGTCACATTATAAGATTAATATTAATATTATGAAAATCCGGAAAGAGAGGTATATAGTATGCAAAATTTTAAATGGAATATCACGTGTGTTAGAAAGAGTACACTCTAGTGGAGTAATACGATGAGTAAGATATATTACTGTTCGTATTATTATCCCTCTCAGCAGGTGTAATAAAACCTGTCAATTTTACCGTGACTTTGTAATAACTGATAATAATCAAAAACCCATAACCATTTATGCTGCTTAAAAAATCTGAACTGTTAAAAAAAAAACAGAATATAAACTAATTTTGATTACAATAACTCGCGTCATTTTACATCTCGTTAATTTTATACATTATTTGGATTGGTACGTACTTACGAACCACCCGAGTACTATCTCGTGAAGAAGATTGAGAAGTACTGGGCATAGGGAAGGCATCGTCTTTTCGTATATTCGGATAAAGATGTTCCAAAGCTGGAAAGTAAGATAGAAACTCATTCAGACTTAGTGGTTGATTCTCAACGACACTTTCTGGAGTTTCTGGATTTTTTTGATTTTTTCTTCCAAAACACTTGAGTGGTCCACATGATATCACACGATCACCAAATTTAACATCAATCGACATACTTCCCTCAATTGATTCTGAGAAGCGAAAGAGAAAGGTGAAAGGATGTGAACTCTCCAAAAGCCCTTTGGCCTTTTCCCGATGAATGAAGCCTAGAATGTGACCGGACACCCAAGCTTCCTGATATGTATCCTTTACGAGTTTCATGGCCTTATAGAACCAGTTCCAGAACGTAAAGTTCATTCCGGGCATGTTATCCTTTGTGATATTGTTCCAAGATATCAGTCGCATTGGTATTTCTGTGCAACTAGGATCTTCAACAAAAACTCGATCATCTAAATTTTATTTTTAAAAAAAAATCAAAGATGAGTATAATTGTAAGGCGTTCAGCAGATGTTAAAATATTTACAGAGGTACTTGATGTGATCCTTAGTTAACGGACATCCAATCCTGGAGTTCCACAGTCTACTGAGAGCATCTGCCAACTGGTACCATTGAACAGTATCAGGCACCTAAAATTACAATCACTACTAACTTCTGCCAGGTAGGCCTTCTACTGAAAGATCAACCTGGAAAGCTTGCCTATCTTTTGCAGCAAAAGCATAATCCCACATAATTTTCCCCGTGGATAATTCATCCTGGACTTGGTGTGTAGTTAGACAGATTGGAAGCGAAATGACCGCAATATCGAGTTCTTCGTTATTCCACGTGATTTTTGTGGAAAATTTTAAGGCATATTTTTCATCAGTAATTTTCTCAAGTCTTTTCGTCATCTTCCTGCTGATACTCATGAGTTTGGAACTGTAGAGTGTCGCTGAAACTTCTGCATTTCGATGATACTCAAATTTAGCCACGCCATTGAAAATAGAAGTTACTGATGCTTCCGAACTTCTATTCTCACCTTCATTTGTTAACCACGCTTCTGTAAAGTATTTATAAGGAGAAATCAAAATCTCGTCCAACAAGGATAAACAGTTCTTAAACAGTTATGAAGTATCGAACAGTTTTCTCCCGGCCCTTGTACTGCTTGAGCTTCACAGATCCATTAATTTTAATCCATTAATTTTTTCACCTCGCAAAATTTTCACTCTTCAGGGACGACTTTTCTCAACAAATCTTCGCGAAGATCAGCTGAAGGGAACCTCATGAAATTCGGTATACAACGGCTGAAATTCGATATTGAACGGCTTAAGATTTTAATTCACGTATACTACCTCCCTGGGGTCTAAGCAAAGCCTCTTCCCCTCAATTCTTATGTTCACAACCACGTGGGCTAGATGCCTAGCCTGATAGGCCCCGGTACACTCAGATGAGTGGTAGAAGATTGTGTAACGAACCCCAGTGGGAAGTCACGAACCTGAGGTCAACAAACAAAGGATCAGATCATTCTAGAGAGGCTTGCGCAAGCGGCTATTAACTCCTCCCCGTAAAAGCAAGATTGTTACGAAAACTCACATGGCGCCACCGATAGGACGGACTTTTGGACAGCGACCTATGCCACGGGCTCGAATTCCTAAACATTCGTTGTAGCCACCTAAGTAAATAACTACTACTACCCCCTTCCCTCACCCTTCCGTCTGGTAACCCACATAGAAAATGAGAACTTTTTCTATCATAACTGCTCTCTGAAAAACAAGTAGAAAGGCAGTTGGTATATGGGATCAAGGTTTATGGAAGGCTTTCAAATTCAAATCATGTATATATGCGTTACCCCCAAACACTCCTAATAACTCCTATACAAAATAAAGGCCTTTTTATTATAACTCCTCATAAGAAACATTGAGATTGAAGTTCAAATATCTCGGGACAAGTCTCGGAGTGTTATTCACGAATGATGGTAGGATGGACGCAGAACTCTCGTCGCAGATCAGCCTGGTTTCTGCAGTAATGAGGAAGCTTGGTAGAAGTGTGCTTAGGAAGGCTGAGCTTAGTCGTTCTGCTAAATTTTCGGTTTTCAAAGCTGTGTTCATTCCTATTTTCACCTATAGTCATTAGATTTGGATAATAACCGAAAATATACGATCGCGAATACAAGCTGCCGAGATGAGGTACCTTTGAGCGGTTAAGAGAATCACTCTTCGAGATCGACTAAGGAACGTAGCCGTTCATGAGAAGCTATGAGTCGAGAACTTGATTTAAGCCATTATTGTGAGGAGACTTCGACCTCGGAGCAGACCTAAGACAAGGTGGATGAATCAAATTCAAGATCTTGCCTTGGAGAGCCTTTCTCCTGAAGTGTCAAAGGATCGACAGGCGTGAGCTGCTAACCTAGATGTACTAAGCCCGTGTCCTCAAAAGGGATACACTGTTTAAAATGACGATGATGACACCTCATAAGAACTTATAACTTCTTCATTAGAATCTTGGTCCCAGTACAAAAGTTCATACCCATAAAAATGGCTAACCAATGATATAGTTCTACAGTAGAGCCCCGCTATAGTCCATATTTGGTTCCAGATTTGACACTTGGGTCGCACTATAGTCTATGTCATTTTTTAAAATTATCAACGACTTTTAGTATTGAAATTGCTCGACGGCTTCCACTTTCTTTGCGATTGTGATACTTGTGGATCACAATTATCACAACTCTCAATAAAGTTTGCCAAAAATATTAAAATAATTAGACAACATTGCATGTCGTGTGTATCGTGTAACGGTCACGAGTGCAGAAAAATTCCCATAACACATTTGTATGTGAAAGTAAGCAATTGGCTTCAACTTTGAAGGCCATTCGCCGGAGACTAGGATATACCACAGATCACTTTTACCTATTTCCCTTTTCAATTATAAGAAGTGTCGTACTTTGGGCTTTAGGCGTAGAAACAAATGCGCTTCAAAGTTCTCGATATTCACTCAATTGCTCACAAATCTGTTGTGTTCTCCTTAATTTCTAGTTTTCGTTCTTCTTTGTATCTTTGATTCGAATTGTCTCCTAAAATTTTTGTGATAAATTCTTAGATAGCTTATCTTACGATTTAAGTAATAAGCCATCGAATTCTTTGTGCCTTTAATTCAGGTTCTCCCCTTAATAACGTGATTTATAGCCCAAGTCTGTACACTTTTTTGTCACACCTTGCATATCATTTGTCGCATTGCAGTGGTTTGATCAGTTAGAAATGTTCTTTGTTTGCCATGGTGAATTGAAAAAAAATGTAAAGAAGTTATTTTAGTAGAATGGAAAGGTTCTTGATGGAGCATCAAAGCAGGAAATCTGGGAGCAAAATCAATGTTCTGCGCTAAAATTCCGAAGAGAATGTTCCGCATTTACCACAAGGCTGCCCACCGTGAAGCTAATAAGTCACACATTGAACAGGAAAGTCATTTGTGAAAATCTTGAAGAATTTTGGTAAATCACATGGCAAAGTGAAAAGATTTTTAGCTACTCCCGCCGCCTTAGATATTCTCGTATTGTAAAATATTTTAAAAGTATAGCCAAGAACTTATTATTCAACAAAAATAATGATTTTTCGGTCTCAGAAGTGGTCTCTGATGTCTTATCTGTATATTCTCTATAGAAAGCATACTGGCGGATAATTCCTAGATAGAACAGAAAAATCTTGTTTATCATTTCTACAAAATTGATAAAAATAATTTCAGAGATAATATTCCAAATCAAAGTTCAAGAAAAATAGATTAAAGTGAAAGAGGAAACTGAGTGTCTTGTAGGATCACTTGTTAAGAAATTTCAATAAAAAAAAACAATATTTTGACAAACTTTTACAAGAATCTCTCTGCCAATAGATTTATCAATTTATTTAATAGGATTATATTTAAGATATTTTTTCAAAGTATCTAACAGAAAGAAAATGATTGATTCCTCCTGATCGTATATTAGTTTCAATCAATTTTTTTCCTTTCTTAGGTCTTTCCATCATTCCTGGTCACAAATCTGTTGTTGAGTGTTCCTTTTGCTAATAATCTGCCACTTTGTTTTATTCTCCAATTCGTGATTTATTTGAATTGATTTATTAATAAATCAAAAGATCGCCTAAAATAGCTTAGGAATAATACAATTGATTCTCGGAAAAGAATTACGTATCGTTTCACTATCAAGTCAGACCGGTATAATCTTGTTAGAAATTCCAAGGCCTTTTCAGTGTGTTCGAGTCCGAGCACGACCCCGTTTGACTGAGAAATAGACTTTACAGAGACTTTTAAGTTTTTGATCTTGAAAAATTCTTATTAGGAAAGATTTAACGATTTTTTTCGTATTTGAATAATGTAGCCATATACAGGGAGTCCCGGAGTTCCCAAATCTCGTGTCTATCTGTCTGGCGATAGCTGGTCGGATCAGTCTAAAGACGGATCAGATGGAAAGTCGGACAGCCAGACAGATAAACAACGTGACTTCATTTTCAATAAAGCGTTTGAAATACGAGGATATGTTGAGATAAGTAGTCCCCAGAGAATTTAGGGTGGAAATTTTGGGAAGGGGAGGGCATAAAAAACTCCAAAGATCTAAAATATATAGCTCCTTTTGCCAAGTTCGAACCCTTAAGACCGTTATAAAAAGCGATTTCAAATCAGTTTATTTCAGACAAGATTTTGAAGCCTGATATACCTCCCTGAAGCTGGCCGAAGGCCAGCCGAATGCGGGTTTGTGACTTGGCTAAGAAAAACCGTTGCAAATTCAAATATTTTTTTGTGTCTTGACTAAAAAACACTGAGAAAAATTAAAATAAATGCAGGAAAATGAAATGAAAATTCAGGAAAAACTTCATTTAAATGAAAATTAAGGTGCGTGTCTTGGCTAAAATAAAATATTTTCTATCATATTTTCCAATATTTTCTTTCAAAACATAATTCATAAAGATACAAATTTCAAACAAAATATCCTGATCCACTTAATTGATACCACTAGGTAGGAGTTGAAAAAACTCAGTAATAATCACATTTACATGTATTTTCATAAATCCAATGAAGAAAATTAGCAAACATATCAAAGAATCAATTTCCTCAATTTTCTCCTACGGGGTTGCTGGAGATGTGACATCCCAAAATAAATAGCCCACTTCATCCTGAACATGATCTACCATGCGTCATGTGCGAAGGAATTCTGACTTCCGGTTTATAAGCCCATGACTCTGACCCATGTAAGAAAAACTCAATGAGAATTAATTTTTACTAAATAGTTAATTCTTCCAATTTTCTCCTACGGGGTTGCTGGAGATGTGACATCCCAAAATAAATAGCCCACTTCATCCTGAACATGATCTACCATGCGTCATGTGCGAAGGAATTCTGACTTCCGGTTTATGAGCCAATGAGTCATATGAGAGATCGACGCCGAGAAATTTTCGGCGGCTGCGGCTAAAATTTTAAAAATGTCTACGGCTCGCTGCGCGCCGGCGCGCCAGCCGAGGATATCGGCTGTGGCTCAACCAGGCGCGCCGGATTTTTTTCATATTTTTCGATTACAACCACTATTATACACCGATTGTCCTCAAAATTAGAATATTTTTTGCTAGAATTACAAAATTATAAATAGAAAACGTTTAGTAGCAATCAAAGCTTTTAAAGGAAAACCTATCAATTTTAGAATTGAGCATGACATTTGCCTATTACTAATAAAAAAAACGCACAATAAAGTAAAAGGTGAATTTCATTGGCATGTGATAAGGAAAATAATTTTATCTGAATGGCAAAATGTCCGAAAATTTCCCAAAATGGGGCAAATTGAAACAAAACTGAAATTATTTCAGAAGAGAACAAAAAATGCATTTTTACTTACTCCAAAATATTTGTAATCAGGAAATATTGGACAAAACTTATCAAAACTGACATTTAACTTTTTAGATGAGCTCTTCGAAAACATGAGATATATTCACTTAGCATAGAAAATTTACTGCTTTACAACTTCCGAAAATATGATTTTCGAGTCATTTTATATCGATTCTCAAATGTACTGCGGAAAATATTGTTGTGATGTGTAACTTATTACATTTTTCTCTTGACAAAATGTTCAATTGATATAATTTTACAAAAAATATATATTCTACAATTTCGAGATGTTCTTCTACTTTACACTTCTACTTTAGAATTTTAATGCGATTCACATTGATGATCGCTAATAAACATACTAAGGAGTAATTTGCAAATTTGAATTACTAAATATTTAGGATTTGATCTACCCAAAATCTTTTCTAAATAGGATTGAATTAATTTCAATAGAATATGGTGGTAGATTTATTGAAAATCTGAAGATAGAAATTCTTAGTGATTTTTAGTAATTAATATTTGATTTTATCTCCTCATAATGTAAATTATTTATTAGAGCAGTAGCCTTAATATTTTATATATTTAGGATTTACTTCAGAACTTTTGTAAGATAAATACTAGAAACCATCTGAGTTGATTGTAGAAGCACTTCACCTAATTTTGGAAATTCCATGATTGATTTTAGAGGTTCTCTTAAATCAATTAGAAAACACTGGAATATGACCACTCATCACAAATACACTTGATTTTAGAAGTTTTCAGTTTGATTTTTATAAGTTTCCCAGAGTCAATCTAAAAACAAGTTTATTTATTTATTTATTAGTTTTGAGCATGAGCTCTGAGGATGTTTTTACAACATCATACTACCTTGAGCTGTGCGACTTTTTTAAACATATTATTGATCCTATTATAGTGGAGCTGTGGCTCTTTTGTGCAAAATCTTAACTTTTTAATATTTAAGAAATGTGGGCTTATTAATTTGACAACCAAAAAGTGACATTTAAAATTCCCGTAATGCATGGTTTTTACGACATGTTATTTGCCAATACTTTTTTTTTGTAAAATTATTCCACTATTCTTTTACTAAATTTAATCCTTTTTAGTATAGATTTAAGGTTTTAGAATTAGAAATTTCTTAGATGAGTAAAAACAGATAAATTGGCTCATCCGCAAAAGGATTGCTTTTAAAAATCCTTTTTTGAATTAAAGTTTCTCTCTATGTAGTAGGGTAAAATAACGTAATTTGGAACATGATCCAAATGGAAATTCTTCACAACTCCATATAAAAATATAGAATTTTTCATTAATAAACACAGTACTAAATTTCCATTTACAATAATTTCTCTGTTGCAATCTTATTATCGGATTCTTCGTGTTCCAGATAAATCTAAATTCCATTCACATTAATAAGTTTTAGTTCAGGGGCATCTCGACATTAATTTTTCCATACGTTTTTGTATAAAGGCACTGTAACCTAAAGGTAAGTTTTTTCTTACGGAGAATTGACTTATCACTTTGATATATTTCGAAATTGTGCGTTTAAAGCTATCTAAATATACATATTTCATAATATTCGCCGAAAATACAAGAATTACGAGCAAATTTGTTTAAGATGCGATGCAATATATGTGCAAAATTTTTACAAAGAAAAGTGAAAAATAGTTTTACTAAATATTAGGTTTGATGGTCCGCTGTTCTAATTAAAAATGTTCCTATTTTTGGGTCAGGCTCTGAATTGATTTATTTTACCCTGTCATGATTCTTTTGCTTAATAAGTTTACTTTTACTATTAAAATCGGATATTCCGACCAACTGTTTCTACAAAAAAAATATCAACAAATTATGAGGTGTTTTAAAAATAAATAAACTTGTTTTTAGATTGACTCTGGGAAACTTATAAAAATCAAACTGAAAACTTCTAAAATCAAGTGTATTTGTGATGAGTGGTCATATTCCAGTGTTTTCTAATTGATTTAAGAGAACCTCTAAAATCAATCATGGAATTTCCAAAATTAGGTGAAGTGCTTCTACAATCAACTCAGATGGTTTCTAGTATTTATCTTACAAAAGTTCTGAAGTAAGTCCTAAATATATAAAATATTAAGGCTACTGCTCTAATAAATAATTTACATTATGAGGAGATAAAATCAAATATTAATTACTAAAAATCACTAAGAATTTCTATCTTCAGATTTTCAATAAATCTACCACCATATTCTATTGAAATTAATTCAATCCTATTTAGAAAAGATTTTGGGTAGATCAAATCCTAAATATTTAGTAATTCAAATTTGCAAATTACTCCTTAGTATGTTTATTAGCGATCATCAATGTGAATCGCATTAAAATTCTAAAGTAGAAGTGTAAAGTAGAAGAACATCTCGAAATTGTAGAATATATATTTTTTGTAAAATTATATCAATTGAACATTTTGTCAAGAGAAAAATGTAATAAGTTACACATCACAACAATATTTTCCGCAGTACATTTGAGAATCGATATAAAATGACTCGAAAATCATATTTTCGGAAGTTGTAAAGCAGTAAATTTTCTATGCTAAGTGAATATATCTCATGTTTTCGAAGAGCTCATCTAAAAAGTTAAATGTCAGTTTTGATAAGTTTTGTCCAATGTTTCCTGATTACAAATATTTTGGAGTAAGTAAAAATGCATTTTTTGTTCTCTTCTGAAATAATTTCAGTTTTGTTTCAATTTGCCCCATTTTGGGAAATTTTCGGACATTTTGCCATTCAGATAAAATTATTTTCCTTATCACATGCCAATGAAATTCACCTTTTACTTTATTGTGCGTTTTTTTATTAGTAATAGGCAAATGTCATGCTCAATTCTAAAATTGATAGGTTTTCCTTTAAAAGCTTTGATTGCTACTAAACGTTTTCTATTTATAATTTTGTAATTCTAGCAAAAAATATCCTAATTTTGAGGACAATCGGTGTATAATAGTGGTTGTAATCGAAAAATATGAAAAAAATCCGGCGCGCCTGGTTGAGCCGCAGCCGATATCCTCGGCTGGCGCGCCGGCGCGCAGCGAGCCGTAGACATTTTTAAAATTTTAGCCGCAGCCGCCGAAAATTTCTCGGCGTCGATCTCTCATATGACTCATTGGCTCATAAACCGGAAGTCAGAATTCCTTCGCATATGACGCATGGTGGATCATGTTCAGGATGAAGTGGGCTATTTATTTTGGGATGTCACATCTCCAGCAACCCCGTAGGAGAAAATTGAGGAAATTGATTCTTTGATATGTTTGCTAATTTTCTTCATTGGATTTATGAAAATACATGTAAATGTGATTATTACTGAGTTTTTTCAACTCCTACCTAGTGGTATCAATTAAGTGGATCAGGATATTTTGTTTGAAATTTGTATCTTTATGAATTATGTTTTGAAAGAAAATATTGGAAAATATGAGAGAAAATATTTTATTTTAGCCAAGACACGCACCTTAATTTTCATTTAAATGAAGTTTTTCCTGAATTTTCATTTCATTTTCCTGCATTTATTTTAATTTTTCTCAGTGTTTTTTAGTCAAGACACAAAAAAAATATTTGAATTTGCAACGGTTTTTCTTAGCCAAGTCACAAACCCGCATTCGGCTGGTCTTCGGCCAGCTTCAGGGAGGTGAATTTGTAGTAGAATATAATTAATTTCACTAGGACTGACACTTCTTTCTGACTCGGGTCTTGGTAATTTTTAAGTCATATACCAATACCAATGGGCCTAGTCTCAACTCTGGCGAAGGGTTGGACAAGCTTTCATACATTTCTGCCCATTGCCCTTTACCATTCTAGTTGCTCTGCGATAGCGGCGATAGCATAAAAATTTAGAATATATATTTTTTTATATCACCATGCAATTTAATCAAATTTCAGAATATTGTAGTCTAGGATATGAAGTTTACAAAAAGTCGCGGGGTTCCAAGAGAACCGGAGATAAGGGAGGCCAAAGTTCGCGGAATTCAAAACATTTCTAAGGTTATATTTAACCGAATTTGATGTGTAAGAACGCAAATGAAAGGTCCTTACTAAGCCCATAGTCTAAGCGCCACAGTTGAGAAAGATAAACCAATTTTCATGATATATAAATCACAATTATCGCGACATCCGCTTAACCTACTTTGATGATTTACTTCGGCACAATTTACGGACATTTTAAGAAGCTTAGGATTGTACGAAGCATGGGACCATTCCTCAACAGAATGAACTGATTTAAGCTTATCAATCACTTAATTTCAATGATGTGTAAATATAATGCTTCAATAGTTATTTCCATTGAATATTAATTTTTATTGATTTACTCTGAAATTTTTTTGTGAAATTCTGTTTTAAAAACTAATTAAATGGATTTATTTTTTTTTCCATTCAATTCATACTTTTCATAGACGTGATAAAAAAGCATATTTGTGTTTCATTAACTGATGTCCAAACCATCGAAATTATTTCATTGCCCAATTTAGTTTTTTGATACTGACAATAATAATGTAATTAAAATTTGCCTATATTGATTTTATAATGAAAACTTACACAACTAACCATTGAACAGGGAAAAATTACATTTAGTGCACCTTTTAGATCAGAAAAATTATATGAAATCCAAATTCAGATCTTTTTCTTTCTCAGAAGTTTCCTATACATCTATCTCCCTTTTTGAACTCTTCTTCTTCTTTTGAATGTCACAACAATTTAGTTCAGTTTCTTTTTGAATGCAGGCCAATGAGACAGACATAATGAAACTTTAGAGAAAGACAGAGACGTGAATTTTGATTTCATGAATTTTTCCTGTTCCAAGAAGTGTGCCAGAGGAACCTGAATTTCGACAAAAAACTAATCTAATTTAGATAATTTACTTTGAAGATAGTTTTGGGCAAAATGTACATTTTTTATTTTCCCCTTGCCAAAACTTTTGATAATGTTTCGGATTTTAATGGCTCCGGCACAGCTTTTATGTCAGGAAAATTTCATGAAGTCAAAATTCACATCACTTTCATTCTCAAACGTTTTGTCTATGTCTATCCTACTCATTCACACTCTTCTTCTTCTTCTTTTGAACACCACGCCAAATTAAATTTAGTTTAATCCAATTTTGTGCCCAAGAAAAATATTTTGAGAAAGAAAGTTACGCGAATTTTGATTTCATAAAATTTTACTGATCTAAAAGGTATGCCGGGTGCACAAACTTCTAAATTGAGTATTATTAAATTTTGATTTTTTCTTAAACAATCTTAAGTTTTTGTCCCTAATTTATACAGTGCCAGAACTTTTTGCAAAATCCTTTCTTTCTCTTGGGTGTTAATTTCACTCACGCTCCTGTGACTTGAGCTCTTCAATGGCATCCTTGTGCCAAGAAAAGCGCTAAAAATAAAATGTTATATACAATAGAAACATAATAATTTTATGCAATGTTTATGTGGAATTTGCTTTACAACATTCAAAATTGCTTCGTTCTACACATGCTTATTAATGACTTAATTTATCTAAAGAGACGAACATTTGGCCAGAGTCCTGCATTTATTAAGAGAAAGAACATTATGTTCTTGGGACAATCCTACGTTAAGTCCATGGGATTCTGTAGTTTATAGCATTGAGGACTATCAATATGATTTTGGGGGTCATTGTCGAGGGAATGCTGAATTTGGCATTTGTTGATAGTTTGCATATGGATCCTTTCTTGGCTTCCCTTTCCAAGAACTTGGCGCTATCCACATAATCTCTTGAATGAAGTGGAGGATTTTCAGAGATAAACCCTCTAGCAGACTTCATATTTTTTTCTATAGCATGTGCCAAGAATCCTTCCCATTAAACAAACTAATTCTCGTAAATTATTTTCATTCGCCATTCAATTTTTTTCTAGCCTCTCTCGCCTTATTCAAATCTAGATTTATTTGAAGATTGTACCCATCGGCAATGACTTTGGAAGATAAGTATAAAGCGATGGAAAAGTTCATGACCTTACGTTAATGATTTTCCTATGGAAATATATTTGCTATTGTTTTTATTGCAAGAACAGTAACAATTTCTTTCTAATATGAAATATAAACGATACAATGTGTAGGAATTAAAAAAAAATAGTTTTAATTTTTTAAGCATTTGTTATTTCATGAAATAGGGACAAAATGTTTATATTTTGTGAACTTGACAAAAAAAATTTAAATCAATTAAAGTTAAATAAAAAGTTCAATTGAATTTATTATAATACTTATAAATAAATTAATCCAAATTGTCCAAGCGTTTTTTAATACAAATAGGAATAAAATATAAGCGACAAAGTGTCCCATTTTGCTGAATGTTCTAAGTGGTGACATAATTAGGGGAAATTGGCTATGCTTTGTACGATCCCAAGCTTCGTAATGAATGAATAAATGTAACTCCGCAATATATTTTAAGAACTGGGTACTTTCTCCTAGTTTTTAAAATATGAATGCGATGAGTCACATTTACTAAGAAACATAGAAAAATTTAGTCCTTACGAAGTTTGGAATCGTACGAAGCATGGGCACTACTAGTTATATTGAAAAATACCAAAGGTTTCGCCAATCAAAGACTGTGTAATTGAGTAAAAAATATGACGGGATTAAATATTTATTTACACAGATAACAGATATTAAATTGGCTTTTATTTCTTATATGTATTATTTTCTAATTTATTCTGCAATGACAGAAAACAGGTAATAAACTCAAAAGTTTTTTCGGCACGCTAGTTTTTTCAGCACTTCTTCAACAAATGCGGCCAATGAGCACAAGATACACTGGACTAAACGGTCTGAACTTCGACATGCTTAGCTAATCCTGGAACCATACGTGCACAAACCGATAGATTTCAATTAATGTAAATGGTCAAAAAAGATTGTTTTTTCCCTGGGTCATATATAACGCGAAAGAGTTAGCGATTAAAATCCTTAAAACGATTTTTATAGGTTAAAGACCCAACCTACACTAAAAAACATATATTGCTAAAATTTCTTCTTCAAAATTGGATTTATTTAAAAGGTCTTGAAATTTTTAATGATTTCGAATGCTTTGAATCAATTATTAATCCGTAAAAAGAAGTATTAATAAGGTAAAGTGCCCTCGAGTCGACCGGTTCTTCGACTTGACCGATGGTCACTATTTGAATGTTTGATGGTGAATTACTATAAAATTGTCACTGATTTGTATTTATTTATGGAATGATTGACCTATTAATGTTAGATCATACGCCAAATATTAGTGCAAATATAAATAAATTGAATAAATAACTTTACCGGTCGACTTGAGGGCACTTTACCTTACCCATAATTTAATCAAGAAGCACTGTCCTTTTTTCTTCAATTTAAAGTGGATTAGACAAACTTTTTTTTTACTTTTGTACATTGTTCTCTATATTTATTTCTACTTACAAAAACGTTTGATATCGTACTTCAAGAAAAAAAAAATTTAATAAAATAAATGTGGAAAACAAAATATTTGAGATGAAATATTGAAAACGAAATTTTGAAGACGAAATGGGGAAACTGGGGCACCGCCAAACACGGGGTAGCACCAAGGTGTTTACATTCACACTTCACCTCCCTATAAGGTGAATCACTAAATGCATTTTTTAGGTTATGAGTCAAATTTCTTCCGAAACACATTCCGAAGAATAAGAAGAAGAATGAAAAAATATCATTTGACAATTCCGAATAATTACTGTGATTCTCTTATTTTCACAGCTATTGTAATCGACCGATTTGATCAATTGTCTTTGATAATAGTACGGAATATTTCTGATTTCATAAATTACCTTCATAAAACACAATTCTCAAGAAAAAGAACATTTTTTACGCAACTTATACTACGATGCGACGCTAATACCTTTCTGTATTGTAAAAGTGGTGGATTATTTTTGCTGTGGGTGTGTCGTTTTGTCACAAAATTATTGCACCCAGGATTGTTTTGAGACACTTCGGAAGAAATTTACAGGTAATTAGAGGATTTGCTTCGAATGCTGCAATAGAAAAGACTTCCCTGTATGACGAATCAGTGTAAATCAATTTCAGGGGATTCCTGCTGCTTGTTTAGTGTGAAGATTTTAGTATTGCTGCATCACGCAATCACCACAGGAGGACACAGGCATCGATCTTCGATGCCTTCTACATGCTTCAGACCCTAAGTCAAAGTACGTAACGAACGTTACGTACGTACGTACATTACGTTTTTGAATCCTAACACTTAGTAAATTCTCGCGTAAGCAATTTTAAATTAAAAAATAAGTTAGAAATCACATTAAATATGTTTCGTGATACTACTCTTGAAGGGTAAAAGGTCATTAGAGAATTAGTGGGGTGCAAGAAGACGGTAAAATTCAAATCAAGAAAATTTATTTTTCCTGATTTGAAATATTTATTTTATTTGGTTCTCAATGGGTCAATATAAAGACATAGCATTTCAATATCTTCTATATACAAGGAATTATTTTATTTTTATAAATATATATAAGTAGCGTTACAAATTATAACTAATGCGTTAACTTGCGCATCTTGCTTTGCTCAAGCGACTTAAAATAACGGCGGCGCTTCTCAGCTTGCTTTCTATCGTTATCTTGCATTTGACTATTTAACACTCTCATTCTGATTTTTATTCTAAGCCTTGAAAATTCATCAATAATTTGTTCTAAATTTTCAATGACTGGTATTTTTTCAAGGCATTTCAGGGCATTTTTAATAGCTGCAGATGTGTTTGCGACAAAGTTTTTCTTAAATGAAAACTCTCCTAAACTGTGAACTTTTTTGAAAATGCTGTCCATCTTAGTGCATAGCTCCATGAGGTCGATGTTTGGAATTACTAAACCTCCTCGGCTTCTCGCTTCAACCCATGACGATCTTCCCTGTTCCTTTTCTTTTTTGTTTAAGGATTTTGATCCAATGCTGGTGTCGATTACCATGAATTTTTTAGCGATATATCCTGAATTTGGAGAGGTCAATGGAGCAGCCACAGAGTGACGTTGTGCCGGTGACATGTGTGGAACAGCCACAGTGTGAAGTTGTGCTGGCGAGAGCTTTGGAGGCTGCACAATTGAGAAGGATGCTGAATCTCTTGATTTCGGGCTTGATTTCGGGTCTTCAAATTGGGTTCGCGGAATTGATGGTACAGCTGAAAAAATATATCTCATAGTATGCAAGAAGTAATAAAATTTAGCAAACTTACCCTCATTTTTGAGCATTTGTCGCGCCCCCGGAAACATTTTCATGAAAACAGATGTTCTCATGAAATCTTCAGCTTCGAAGTGGTCTGAGCAAATGCGGGGAAATTCAACCTTTCCACCGCAAAAAGCCCTCCATTTGAGTTTTACATTCTTTTCAGCTGTTTTTTGAAGGCGATCAAAGGATAAATTCGTCTTTTTTTGCCAAATACATTATCACACAAAGGAACATCACATTTCTGCGACATTGTAAACGTTTACCTACCATTTAAAAACTTTGACAAGTTGCATATTTTATTTTTCGGATTTCTTGGAATTTCTTCAGAAAATTTTTTTTCGCGAAACTTAAAAAAATCATTAAATGTGTTTAATTTTAGACTAGATTATTTGTGATGCAAATATCTTTCATTTTTTGTCCATAAATTTGTACCCAGTTTGCATTCAAATTAAAAATGAAAGGAGAATCACACCACACATAAGCTATAGCAACCTTACTCTGAATTTTTATTTGGCGCCATCCGAAAATTCGGATCCCGCCAAACCCGAGAAGCCATTTTGATGACGTAGATAATCTCATTGTGACGTCGCTGGTTTTAGTGATTCACCTTATAGGGAGGTGAAGTGTGAATGTAAACACCTTGGGGTAGCACCAAACACTAATTTTTTTCTAAACTACCTGAGGATAGTCTCGACCATTTCTTCTGTGGATAATGCATCCTTTTACTAAAGAATTTCTGTAAGTCTTGTCTCTTGAAGTCGAATATCTGATTAAAAAATCAGTGTTCGGTACTACCCCGTGTTTGTTTGTGCCTCTTTTTTCATTTACTGTTCTTCAGGGAATTGGGAAATTAATCGAAATTAGAGTAGCACTTACCAGCATTAACGTTGGTGTGCAGAAGACGAGGTTCCTTGAAATAATTGTAGCGCCGGACAGTGCTGTACCAGTAAGAGGCTACCTCCTGTCCCGTGAGATCAGTTACGAGTGCACTGATTGGGCAGCAGAAGAGATTCTGGCCCAAATTCTTATCTGAACGATAGTAGAATTCATT
>NW_026604431.1:0-38650 GCF_024763615.1 Phlebotomus papatasi
TTATAATATGATAAGTTAGCAAAAAGGTCATTCTCAAAGGGAAGGAAAATATAGGATCGTAATAGTTCCCAGTTCCGTATCAAAAGCTGCGTTTGGCGTACAATGTCAAGTATAGAGGAAAACGGGGCAATTTAGACTAGTAAAGAAAAAGATGTAGATGAGGGTAAATTTATAATCAAGGATTTTACTGAATCTGATGTATTAAGTACTGAAATCACTCAAATGCAGCTAAAGTATTTTTAGACTCCACCAGAAGCATTCCTTTGGGAGTTCAGGGACTCCCAGAATTAAGCATTATTGGTGGGACCTAAAAAAAAACCGAAGAAAATCGCAACTAACGCATTGCGTGCTAAAGGACCCACGTTTAGCAATGCAAACCGCAAACAATTTTCTTCGATATTTAATTATTTAAATTTTTTGAAAGGCTTTAATTTCAAGATTTTTTAAATAAATCCAATCTTCATCAAATCGATTGAGAAAAAAGGGTAAACTGGCCTAAATCAGAACCTACTCCAAATGATAATTTTTTCGACTTCTAGTGGATATAGGAAGAAGAAGGGCATCTTTGAAATAGGAGAGTCTTTCTTGTATTTTAAATGAAACTGGCCCGTATTTATGATATAATTTAGCTCAGAAAACTTGCGAAGCCAAAAAGGCTCCTAAAGGCTTTCTCTAACGGGACAGGTTTCCCGTGTAATCGTATAATACAAAAAAAATCGTTACATAGTATTTGATTTAAATTTGTAGAATTTATAAACTCAACTAATTTTTTAAATTCATTTTCATCATTTGATAAAGCAATTTTAGGATTTTGATTGATTAAATTTAAAGTTCTTTCTCTATCATATTTTGCACAATTAAAAATTAAATGATTCATTGTAAGTGAAATAACGTGGCAGACATCGCAGACTGGAGGTAAGTGTCCTCTCTCCATTAGATAACCATGAGTGGTTCTCGAATGGCCGATCCTAATTCTAGTGTAGTGAGTAATGTTTCTTCTTTTCTATTTTCTCTGATAGAACTTGACCAGGGAGATATATCTCGTTTGATTTTCCATAATTTATTTACTGATCCCGTATGGGGGTCAGCTGCTGACGATATCCATTCCTCATTCCATTTATTTAGAATTTGTTTTTTCACATAAGCCCTTAAGTCATTGGGCGGAATTGAAAAGATATCATCAACAGCCTGTTCATAAGCTCCCTTCGCTGCTTGATCAGCTAATTCGTTTCTCTCAATCCCTGAGTGTCCAGGGATCCATATCAATGAAATTTTAAAATTAGCTCTTTTAGCTAAAAGGTTTATATCAATAATAATAGGAGACTCTCGATTTTTCTGATTAGAAACGGATTGTACAACGCTTTTAAAGAGTCTGTAAAAATTGCAATATTATTCTGGAAACTTTTATTTGATATAAATTCTTCTAGAACTGTTTTAATTGCATATGCTTCCGCGGAAAAAATAGAGCATATTCTTGAGGAATACGTCGAGTCTGCGATACACTGTCATTATATATAATTCCAATTCCTGAGTAATTTTCAGTTTTAGAATCATCAGCAAAAAATTATTTCATGATCTTTATATTTTAAAAATATTTTTTCTAATTCATATTTCTACTTTTTATCGTCTTTTTGGTAATAATTTGATAGACTAGCTTCAGTGTGGATGGAAGATGGCCTTTGAGAATTCCATTGTAGTCTTTTACTTTTAAAAATATTTTCAATAGGAATTGCAAATTCTTGACATAATTTTTTAAATTGAAAAACTACTCCATTTTGAGCTAATGTATTATTGGAATTAACGAAAAGAGAATGGTTTATATCGACGGCTCCATTCCATACTATTCTAAGTCGACTTAGAATTATATTACTCCGAGAGATATGTTGTTCCTGGGACCGAGATCTACAACTGGTGAAAATTTGGTAGTCATCCGGCGTTCGGGTAACGAGATCGAGATATTCCATTTTTCGAAAAAAAAATTACACGTGATGAAGAGAATATATTCATGATTCACAGAGAATACTACTAATCGGACTTGTTCTAAAGGCGCCTATTGACATTCTAATTCCACTGTTATGAATCGAATCAAGCTTTTGTAATATAAATACTTTTAGATCCAGAATTTATCACTATTGCACCATAATCTAATTGAGATAAAATTAAAGATTTATACAAAGTTAATAAGATCTTTCTTCCACCTCCCCACCTTTGATTTTAAATACACTTGATAATATTGAGATTTCTACTACATTTAATCTTAACGTAATCAACATGGGACTTTCAGTTTAATTTATTATCAAAAATAACTTCAAGGAACCTATGCGAATTCTTATATTCAATTGACTGATTATAGATTGATAGTCCTGGGTTTTCTATCAGCTTCCTTTTTCTTTGGAAATGGATAGCTTCAGTTTTGCTGGGCGAGAAAATTGCTCCAACATTATTAGACCAATCCTCTAACTGAAAAGTCCTAGTTTAAAGGTGCCCCAATTCATAAGTGCCCCGCTTCCCCCTACGTAATTTTTCTTTAATAAACACAGTAGATGAAGGTGGGGAAGTATTATGCACGCATTATTTTCTATAAATACACGTTTTTGGGTCAATAAATAATTATCTACGAATTATGCTATATATTTTTAGATAGCCCATATCTAAGAGAAACTTACAGATCATAGTTAGTTGAAATATTGTTTATTATTCGTTTAGTAAACGAGTCCTGAAAAAAAGTTAAGCTGCGTGGACCACCCCACTCTCCCTTAATAATTTTTTATATCTAATTTATATATGTCGCAACTTATTATCTGATTCTTAGCGCTCCAATAAAAATCGAAAATCTATTCATATTGATAAGTTTTAATAAAAAACATTTCACATTTGAAGAAGGTTCTGAATTATGCCTAGCGCACAATAACTTTTGATTTGTAAACATGTCTTTGACATTTCAATGAGAGTGAGCGAGATGACTACATGTAGGTTTCATTCACTCTCATTGAAGTCAATAACATATTTACAAAACAAAAATCATTGTGCGCTGGTCATTAGGCTACTCTAATAATAAAAATAATAACACTTCTCCCAAAAAGTGTGTCTCAAAGTTAAATATTTAAATTTTCGGTTAAAAAAAATCAAATTTTACTTAAATATCGATTTATAGTAGATTCTTTAATAATTAAAATTAAATTAAAATTAAAAAAAAAGAAGATGAGGCAGGAAAATGAAAGAAAAAACATCTCTCGATAATGTGAACTCAAACGGTTAACTGCAGCACAGAAGTAAATAATCTTTTATTGTTTGTGCCTTCGGCACCCTTTTTAGATCGATAAAATTTCATGAAATCAAAATTCGCGTCCCTCTCTGTCGAAAAAGATTTGCGTAAGTCTATCCCACTCTTTCGGTCTCAAAATTGCGCTGAACTAAATTTAATTTAGTGGGTTGTTTAAAATAAGAAAAGTTAAAAGAGTGAGACAAGTATATGCAAAACGTTTAAAAAAGAAAGAGAGGTGAATTTCGACTTCATGAAATTTTTCTGATCTATAATTCCACAACAGATAAAAAGAAAAATTGATAAATACTCTGTTCAAATTCAATTTAGATTTTAGTGCGAGAAGTGTGATATAAAAATAAGCAATATATTTGAAAAAGAAAGGTATGGAATTTTCTATTTCAGTCTTCAATTTAGATTTAGAACTTCAAATTAAATCAATGAAAATGTGGTATGACTCTCTTCCACCCATTTTAGATCAGGAAAATTTTATAAAATGAAAATTCTTTTTTTTGCTTTCAAATCTAAATTGAATTTGTGTCAAGTATGATCATCAAGACAAATTCAATTTAGATTTGAATACGAGAGAATGGGTCAGACTTAGACATAGCTCGCGATTCTTTAGTTTAGAGAATCTCAACTCAGCTTATATGGTCTAAGAAGAAATTTGATCTCGTCAGATCAAACCAAAATTTTGCAAAGAATAATTTTTTTTCTACTCACCATTTCGGACCTTTGCAATAAATTGCTAAAACCCTAAAAAAAATTGAACGCAAGAAATTGATTCTAGCAACGGAATAAAATACCATTCAAAATCATTTCACAAATATTTATTTTCCTCTCAAACTAGATAAATTGTTATGCAATGTATATTTCTAATTTGCAGTTTAGAAGTATTACAATATATAAGAGATATTTATTCTTGGATCATTATATCAAATAAACTAAATATATTTTTTTTAATAAGTTTTTATCCATATTTTTTCGTCTGTACTAACACACTAAATTTCTCACTAATTTGAGTTTTGGATTGGGATATAATGTTGATTTTTTTTAGTAGTTACAGTGTATTTTATAAAAGTTCTACTATAAAAAAGAGGAATAATATATTAGAGACTAATTTGGATTTACCTCTTCTCTCCGTTCACTTTACAGACGCGTATAAAAGTACCAAAAAAAAAATCAAATCTTATTAATGATTGTTCCACTTCTGCCATCTATCACATTCATGAAAAATAAATAATTCAGCTCTTTTGCTTAATTTTCCATCATAAATAAAAGAAGTGCAAAACATTTCTACATGTAAATTTTTCTCTATGACCTTCTATCCAAAAAGTTTTACGATATTATTTCACTGTTCCCATCAATAGACACACCGAATTGGCAAAAGAAGTCCTGTTTTACTTTTATTTTATTCATTGTTTCTTTTTTTTATTTATTTATTCATTTTTTTTAAGACATTACGGAAGGATTTTGCAAAAAGCATGAGAAAATGGACAAGAATCCGACATTTTTTTTTTCTAAAATATTTCTCTGTTTGATATCATTGTAAAAAGTAGTAAATAATGTAATCTTAATATTTTATTTTATGCTGCAAAATGTGTGTAAAAAATCTCCTCCAATCGTCAAATCTGTCCATCCATTTAGCCTGGGTCGCCACTTTATTATAGCGCGAGAAACTTTCCTGCTCATTCAATAGACACACGAGTGAGCAAAATTCCTCGTTTACTGAGCCACATTCTGCAAAATATTGGTCAAATATAAAAATAATCCCTAGTCCTAGTCCATCTGCATCAGTTCTTTATAAAGTTAGGAATACTCACCCAAATCCTGCACCAAGAATCAAGGACAAGACATTGGTGAGCAGAAGTGAATACAGCACTTCTTTTGAAAACAGGGAATTCTTTCCAACGCGTGCCAGACGCACGGAATATCCTTGAGCTCGTCTCTGGGGATGCTGGAATTTCCAATCTCTGCAAAACAAAATTAAAATTACTCTTTAGATTAATCTTCAATAAAGATACAACTAGAAAAATTAAAGTCTGTTGATAAGAGATTGAATTTATCGCTTTAAATTTATCATATCGGGTAAATGGCCTAATTCAAAACCATTTCCAGACGCTTTAACTTTGACAGAAGATTCAACACAATTAAGTTCCTATTTTTTCTGAAGAGAATTACATAAATTTGCTTCATCACTCTTCTAGAATGTTACTGTTTAGTGAAAATTCTTTAGATATAATTCGAAAATTTCTTAAACACAAGAAAAATATACGAGTGCAAAATGCATCGATTAGAAACAAATTAATCCAAATGGAGACAAGGGAAAGTTTCTAATTGGAGACAAACTGTGTAAGTGAAACCGCGATGAAAGGCTTCCAAAACCTTGTTGAGTTGCTCTTGAGAGCAGGATTTGTTCTTATTCCTGGTCTGATGGTTTCCCATCTAAAACAATAAGAAAATCTCTCCAAAAAAATCATATTTTCCGGGTTTCCTATTGAAGCATTTGCAGATACTTCAGAACAACCCTTTTTGTTCACGAAATAGGTAATTATTTCACTTGAAAACTTTACATACCGTTAACAATAAAGATTAGCACTTAATTTAAATCAAATTAGCCAGAAATATGACATAAATGTTAAACAAAACGAATAAACAAGTCACTTTATTGTGCTTTTCATTGGAAAACATGGTCGATCGATGAAAAGTTCGATGGTGAAGAGGTACATTTTTAATTTTTCTGAGAAATTAACAAATTAAAATTTGTGAACATGAATGGATTTTCGCTTTATTTGGAGCAAAATTAACTAAATAATGAAACTGAGGTATAGAAAATATATAAATACAGTAATTTAGTACTGTATTTATCGTGAAAACAATGACGTTTCCATTTGGAGTAGCGAAAAATTTCCATTTGGATCAGGTTTTGAATTAGCTTAATTTACCCTACGTATAAATAATATTTCTTTTTAATAAATTTCGATCTTAAAAAATATTAAAATATTCAAAAATTATCGCTCTTCTATAATCTTTTTTTTTATTTTTTCGTAATAAAAAAAATTCTAAAATTGTAAAGTTTTAAATTCGAAGTTTGATACATTTTTTAATAAAAAAAAGCTGGTAAGCAGAATCAAAACTTAGATCATAAATATTCCATGATTAAAATTGGGATTAGGATAATACGTTTTACTTTCCGTTTATTTTCCAAATTTAAGCAAATGCGTTAAATACTAAGCCCTCCATAGTAGTTTAAAGCGGACGAAATGTTCGCATGGATTAAGTCTATCCGAAAATAAAAGAAATCACTGGTGTTGTTTTCTAGAGAAACTCCAAAAAATATATGGTTTTGGTGGGGTTGAAGGAGATTGAAGGAAAAAGGAGGAAAAATTCCCAGTATAGAAATATGAAGAGGTCATCGAAAACTGGAAGTTAATATCTCTACCGTTCAGCCTCTAGATCGAAAAATATATACGATCAATAAATAAAAATTTTCGAAAAAAGTGATGCACGGGTACTTTACCGATTTATTGCCGATTAAGTCCGGTGCAGTTGGATTGGAAATTTCATGAGCTTTCCAAAAAAAAAAATCAAAAAGTCAATTAAGAAATAGGCCCTCCATCGACTCGGTTTATCCTCAGGTGTGTCTATATAGCTCTTAGGATAAGTGTACCAAATTTCGGCCAGCTTGAAATTCCGCCCAATTTTTTTGTTCTTCGAATTTCCATAAATTTTTAGTTTTTGCATACTCTAGAGATTATACAATTCGAAAAATAACAAAAAATATCGCTTCGACAAACTAGATGATGTAAAAAATACATTGGAAGAATTCCAGATGGGCAAGGAACTAAATGATGGTGGCCGAAATAAGCCACCAAAGCTATGTCTACATTTTTATTCAATTATTTTAGGGAAAATAAAGATGATAAACTGTCTACAAGGTTCCAAGCAACATTCCTTAAAATTAAGTTACAAAAACTTCGATTTGAATTAAAAATATTACATTTCAAATTTGAGACTTTGGCGCTTGCATGTAACTATGCCGAAATTTGGCACACTTACCATAATGTTTGCGTAAAATTTGTATACCTCACACATTTTTCAAACTTCCGATACTTGTTGACTTTATAACGCACTAAAAATTTGTAAGAAATTCGTCATTTTATCAATTACAATTAGTCACTTCAATCAGCATTTGTCGTAATTTTATTTTAACAAATTTTTAGGAGATGAAATTTTCAGATAGGCTTTTCTTTCCTTAAAAATGAGCCAAAAATAAGATATTTTTGAATCAAGATTAAATAACTAAAATAAATAAACTAAAATAAACTGTAAGTTAGCTCGAAAAAATATCTTATAGAAAATCATTTGAAAATTGAAATTATAGAGGTTCAAAACAAAGTCAATATGATCTTATCGTAAGTTTCATCGTTTATAAATCATTAACTTCAATATATGGAGATATTAAAAGTTATGGAAATTTGACAAAAAAAATAAATATCAATTTCAATTATTCCACGCAGGGGACTCTCGACATTTCATTTTTCCATACGTTTTTGCATAGAGACACTGAAGACTATTGGCAAGTTTTTTCCTGAAGAGAATTGACTTATTAGTCTGATATATTTCGAAATCGTACATAAAAAGCTATCTAAAAATACATATTTCATAATGTTCGCCGAAGTAATACAAGAACTACGAGCAAATTTGTTTAAGTCGCGGTGCAATAGCTGCAAAATTTTTACAAGGGAAATTGAAAAACAGCTTCACTTTTTATTAGGCTTGATAGGCCCCTGATTCCACGTATAATAAGCGTTTTTATTTCACTTAGGTATTAATAAATGATTATTGTGAAAAGAAAAAAAATGTATTGTATCTATCTGTATTATCTTCTTCCATAATCTTTTTATTTAAATTAATGAGAAATTATTTTCCAAAACACTTTTTTTTTTTAAATCATAATTTAACAAAAAAAAAATGCAGGAAAAATATTATTCTTCATGCATTTCAAACACAATATCTCAAAAAATGAATTTAAACTTACTTTGGTGGCTGCTGATCCGGTCGACTACTCCATTCCCAGAACCAGTCTTTATTTTGAGCAGAATCATTTTCCTGTAAACAAAAACAAAATCAGTTTAATTTTTGGCTCGATATGTTTTTCTGCAATTGACGTTGGTCAATATTAAACACAATTTTCACACAGTCAATTTTATAGGAAATAAGTAAATATTTTTGAAATCATTCTTCAAATAAACTCCCTCAAATTGAGATTATCAATACAAATTTGTGTCTTTGTGCCATGATCAAATATCAACAATTCTGCGATTTTATCATTTCAAATTGTTTACTATCATCGTCGTATGGGCATTACGCATTTTCACATCTCCCCTGCAGACAAAAGGCAGTCATTTGCTTGAGCCCCATTGGGGCTAATGAAATCTAAATGACGCAAATTAAGAACATTTGCATGTTAAATCATTTGGTCAAATACACAATTTTCACGGTAGATTTTTGTCTCTACCGTCTGTTCATGCGCATTTTCTCTGGTTGAGGGGGGAAAGAACTCACTGGAGGTTGAAGTAACTTCCCTTCCTCCGTCAATAGCGGAGTCTCTCAGACAGGCCTTGAACCAGAGTAAACTCCCCATTGGACTCTTTCAAGGTCATGAACTGACGCCACCTCAAACCAATTTCTACATAATTTCACCCACTCATCTCTGTTCAATTTTTTTTTCAATCCTTATTCCCTGGAGAAAGCTTATATTGACTCACGTGGAAATTGATATTTTAAAAGTAATCTCTCGTGTGCCAGGAAATCTCAAACGATACTCAAGTTTCTCCGTAAATAGAAAAATATCTATTAAATCTTTGATAAAGAAGCCACAAAAAGGTACTCTAGGCAAACTCTACGCCAGCTCTAGGCTAGAGTTCAGCTAAAACTTTTCCAATTCTCACTGTTTTTATCACAATTTTTGGTGTTCCTGATATTGATTGGACAATCCATCAAGTGGTATAAATAATAGCGATATATTTCAAGGATATTGGGCTTTCGTGGCTTTTAATGTCAAGTGGGAGAAAAACGCCATAAAAAATTGCCCAATAAATCTGAAAATGTCTTTTCTTAATTTTGCATGACTGTGAATATATGTAATTTTTACCTGGTTATAGTATTTCTGCTTCAAAATAGACATTTTGGTTAACAAAAAAAATTAATTGCAAAATATTGGTCAGTAAAACATTCACTAGGGGAGACTGGGGCAAAAAGTCACAAAGCGGATATTTTATTTATTTGCAAGCTACCCGAACACTCTCCAAAATTTATAATTACCACAGTTTTATAGGAAATTTACCGCTCTACAACTCTGTGAAAGTAATTTTCTTCTATTTTGTAAGGAAATATATTTATCGAGCTGTTTTCTAAAAGGTAATTTTGTGATCATTCTCAAAAATGCTGGGGCAAATAGTATCAGGCATAAGATACTATCACATTTTGATCCGCTGTATTACGGGATTCCGTAAATTTAGGTAAAATACCGAGATTACATATTTTCATAGGAAATTTATACTTCTCCACCTTTGTAAAACACCGTTTTCTCTATCTGAGCGAGAAAAACGCATTTTAAGCTATTTTACAAAAGACTGCAAATCGTTTGACCAATGCAAACAACAACCAGCGAGATGCGGAAATGACGTTTCATTTCACCGTGGGACATCAGAAATTGTTTCGGTTTTTGTTACTTTTTACCCCAAGTGGACGTTTTTAATAAAAGGATTTCTGGAGAAAAGAATCTTTGTAAAATTCTAAAATAGGTAGCGGTTTCGTATTCAAAGAATCCAAATTATACCTATTAGACCTATTTTAACCAGTATCCTTTGTTGAAAATCCTTTAAATACTAAATACATCCCTAAAAATAGATACTAAAATCATCAATCTATAAAACTAATTCCTGACAAATTGTGAGAAAAAACAATAAATATCAAAAAGGGGGACATTCAGTATTTCATTTTATACAATATTCAATGAAACAAACGATTGTATCAGCAAAAAAATGGACTGATAAAATTGAAAAAAAAATCTAAAATTAGATTAAACTGAATCTGTTAATTTATAATTTTTTGTTATCAGCATTTTATTAAAAAAAATGAAAATGAAGATTAAGTTTTGTTTAGTAAATCTAATCAATTTAGCCACGCATTCATATAATAAATCAGTAAAATATTTAAGGCCTCATTATGTATGTGGTTAGTTTTTAATTACTTTATTTAGTAAGAATTAAATTCGGTAATTAGTTTATTATTAAGGAAATCTTATATTTTCTTAATAATAAACATATAATATAATAATTATCTTGTAATATTTTCTTTAAAGACGAAAAATTAAGTAGTTTAGAACCATCTTGACGTCTTAGAGAATATAGTTTTAAATTATTTCTAATCAATTTCAAATTATTTATACTGACAAATATAGAATATTTTTAATTTTACTGACAGAAATGCATAATGCCCAATGCACAATAACTTTTGTTTCGTAAACATGTTTTTGACATTTCAATGAGAGTGAGTGAGATCTAGATCTAGTCATCTCGCTCATTCTCATGGGAAATTTTGAAAACATGTTTATAAACAAAAGTTATTGTGCGCTGGTCATAACTTTTTAAAGCATTTATTTATTTATTTTTATTTTTGAAAAGTGTTTATGGAAATATGTAACACAAACAGAATGAGTTTTATCAAAAACAATAGATTTTGGTAAGTATTTTGTTTAAAAATGGATAAAGTAAATATACTAAGAAAAATAAAATTATGTTGCTTCCCTCTACACTGAAAGAAATCCGAAAAAGTTAAAATAACATTCTGGAAATGTTTATTTTACCCTGCATTATTGATCCGAAATCGGAATAAAATATTATGCTTTTTAGGTGTGTTAGGGGTTAAAGTTACCCTTTTTCATGTTAATTTTACCCTTAAAAAGGTGTAAAATTAACATTAAAAAATGTTGATATATTTTTACACTCAAAAAGTGTTAAAGTTACGAAGAAAAAAAGTTAATCGCACCCTCTTTTTTTATCAGTGCATACAATCGAGGCTCATTGGTTTTCAGATCATTGAACCAATTGTCGATATCCACAAAACTATAAAACACTTTTATTTTGCTAAAAATGAGATTTATTTAATGTGTTTTGACATTATCATCGGCTGCATTGACCTTTATTGTATCTGAATTTGATGCAAATGACGGCCCAAATATCGCCGCCTTGTCGCATCAAATGCTTATAATACAAAAGAAATGCGGTTACGATAACTGTCGTCAATGCACCTGGCGAAATATTAAAGGTCAGCGCCTCTGGTGTTGGTATTACAAACTTTACTTGTTCTAATGAATTGTTGGTCTGGTCCTTTAAAATTTCATTCACATTTATTGAATAAAATAGTTTATTTACTGTTTTTTTTTTGTAAATTTTGTCATATTTTTTTAGTGAGTAGTAAAAATTACTCATAACAATTTATCACTTTTATTAATCAATTTTATCTTTTTACGGATATATTCTTATCCATACAATTTGCTATTGAAAATTAACTGTAAATATAATATCAAATCCTTTTACTGATCAATTTTAATTTTCTCTTTCTCTCCCATTTCAAGTGAGAAAATTTTTCTCAATAATGTTCCTATCTTAGAATATTTAGCGAATGAGTCGCACGCTGTGCGACTTTCTACGCAATTCTCTCTCGCGTGGAAAAAATAGACAATCTCACACGCGATAAGACGTAGATTGTTATCACAGACTGGTGGTACGATGACGTGAAAAAAAATATATCTCCATTTTCTACACTCACCTTGACAGAATTCCAATAGTTGATATAAACCCCCTTAAGATCATCCATGCAAAGTTCTGTGTTGGGGCTGTTTGGTGGTGATTTAGGGCTACTCCTTGGTGAATCACGCCTGGAGCCAGCCAAGGAAACCACCCGACTAGACTCCTTAGACTCACGCTGAGCCTCGCGCAGGAGTCTCAAGTACTCCTCACCAGATGTGAATGGAAGCGGTGTGATACGTTCCGGACTTCGATGACCCGAATTTGTGCCAGATCCATTTGAATTCAGCTCAATCCATGATTCTGCACAGAAACAAATAATGCAGAAAAAAAACACAATTGTAAGTGAGAGTGAAAATTCTACCAAGTGCGCTATATTGCGTGTTGTCTGAAATAAATTTTCATTGAGACATTCTGTAAACAAAGCCACGCTAAAAATAATTTAAACACATTCCAAAACTTTCTCGTGTTGACAGGAACCATTTTTGTGTACAAACAAAATCCTCGATTAAAAAAAAAATTATTGTAGCTATCTTTTTTATCATGTGTACACGTTGTCCATTGTGATATGAAAGGTTAATCATAAAACTGAAAAAGGGGAAGTATTTAGAGAACAAAGGGGATCAATAAACTCATATTGTAAGCTTGGCAATTAATTTAATTTTAGAACTTCCCTGATGACTATTTATTTGAAAGTCTGTCTCTATGCACAATGTGCAGAAGAATGTGTTATTGCTACACTTCATCATTGTGTGCCCCATTTTTTGGCATCAACTGCAGTAAGTGTCTTGCGGAAAATTTAAAATCAAATTCTAATTTTACAAGTTCAATGATTTATATTACATCAAATCAATCAATTTTCCATCAAGTTCAAGATTCCTCATCAAGTTTTCTATCACTATTGGAAAGAGATTAATAAAACAGCACATTTCTCAGCACATGAGAAGAGTTTTTTTTTTCTATAATGTGCCTGAATAATCTCCAATATAATTTCACTGTAAGTCACAACATTTCATTTGACCATATAAATTTTAATTAGAACGTCTAAGTTTCTTATCAGAAAGTTCGCTTTCAATATTTTTTATGGTCATGCTATCACCCTTTAAAAGTTTTGCACTTAAGACACTCTATAAAGCGTGTGTGTCGATAGCCTGGTTAAAGATTTCATTGCAGAAAAAACCTACAATTGAGGAAATATAATTTCAATATAAATACTCCCAATGCCTTGATTCACAGCAATTGGCACTCTCTATGCTAGAGATTAAAGCAAAAACAGAGAAGAATAATTCTCTGGTTGACCTTCTGCCGGAGAGTCAAATACAATAACTTTGGAGGACTGGAAAATAAATTGCATACGTCTTTCCTCTCGCATTTCTTCACATTTCTGTGATAAACCGATTTTTATGTACCCAATAAAGAATGTTTATAAATAAAAAATCCGGTCTCAGCAAGAGAACAAAGTCATTTTTCTATGAAGATCAACAGTTTATCATTTATTGTGCATGATGTCTTTTGAATTTGCTTTTTTCGTGTCGCTTCTGACCATTTTCTCTTAACATATACAAATGCAAAAAAAAAAGAAAATTACCAAGTAACAGCAAAATGATGGTTAGTTGAAAGAAAAATATTTCGAGAGAAAATAAACTTATCAATATTAAATGTTTCATTTCATTGGAAATTGTTCATTTTCAAGGAAACAACTGGTTCACATAAAAATCTCTAAACACGACGTCATCATCCTTTTGAGTTATTGACCCCTTTTTTTCTTGATCAAATTCAGAAGAATTTGTCAAGAAAATTCATTCAAGTCAACTTTAAAATATATTTTAAGAAGAGATTTTTCTAGAGGGCCGTGTCTATATGATAAGAGATTCAAGACGATGTTAATGACGTTAATTTGTGCGTTTTTCATCCTCTTGTAGCGCATTTCTGTTCAATGTCAATGCCAAATGAATGGAAAACCGAAGTATAAATTTGTATATCTCTCGCCCAAAATAGATGAGAAGTTCATGTACAAATATAAACGTCTTCTTCTTTGTTTTATATACTTTAAAAGTGTCTTAAGTGTATCTCTATACTAATATGCTAAATAGAGCGAAACAACAAAATTGTAAAAAAAAAAGGTTCATTGTTGATTTTTGCAATTTTTGCTGCGACTACGTGCGAGTCAACATCTCTCCTGGCCAGATAGAGGTGTCTTCAAGGAGATGTGATAATAAAAAAAAAACTCCGCGATTCATTGTTTCGTGAGAGTTCCTTATCTCCTACCTGATTAGTCATCATTGTTGGAACACAAACAATTTTGTACACAACACATGAGTTTGTAAGAGCAAAAATGATGAGCTAATATCCCATTTATTGAATCAGAGGGATGAAGAGAAGAAAAGAACACGAAGAAGATACAGAAATTGCGCGGAAATGTGACATTAAAATTAGATTTGCTGAAACGCGCCACACTTGTGTACCTCAAAAGTTACAACTATATAATTTTTCTTCTAGCGTTTATCACAAGAAACAGCATGGCTTTTGACGCAAGGAAAATCTTTCTCATGTGCAATATACTACGTATAATCTGTATAAGTGATTGGTCTATCTTTACCAATTGAAGTCATTTTGCACATTCAAACGCTCTGCGAAAAATTGCATTTTATTTTCCTATTGTGCTAATGTATCCACAAGTAAAAGTGCACGAGACATGCACATGGGATGATGAAAAGATTGGCCAAATTGCAAAGAAACTCTATCCTGAGTAAGATGTAATTTAATGAAAAAATTCACAGCTTTCATGCTTCCTGTTCTTTCAGAACTTTATCTGAGTAGAGCATGAAAATTGCCATATTGATTAAGTGATAATCAAACACAACTCTACTACGCAATTTATGGAAATATTGCATAACACAAAAGATGCAAATTTATTCTACATTATGGAACATAAAGAATTTCACATGGAATTTTCACAATACAATTTCATATAGAACAAAGAATTATTTTACATTTCAGCTTTGATGAACTTGAAAAGCTTGAAAAGCTTCCAAATTAAGTTATATATATCTGAAATTATATAAGGAACCTACTACAAAACAGAAAATAGTATCACATTCTACTAATAGTTCATTCACACGTGCTGAATTGTTTTGTGCAATTTCAGTGATTAATGTTGCCGTATGTGGAATTATGCGGGGGAAATTCTACATTTGTAATTGAAATAGTTCGAATAGAAAATCTAAAGCTCGAAGTAATCAAGGCTATAAGCTTAGATATTCCACAGAAAGATGTATTATTTGTTTAGTCCCATACAGAACAGTAGTATAAAAATTAATTAAGGTCTTACCAAAAAAAATAATAATTTTAGGTCAAGCCCTTTAATGAATTTAGCTTCAGCAAAAATCAAATGAGTATTAACGCCTCTAAAATAGCTTTTAGATCCGAGAAAATTTATTAAATCAAAATTCACATCCTTTTCTTTCTCAAACATTTTTTCATTATCGAACAGGAAAAAATTTACACTAAAACTGGTCGCACTTTTCAGAGCTAATGTCGCCCCCGTGATCGAACCCATTCAATCGCAATCAAAATTACATTAACCTAAATTGAATTTGTTGTGACATTCTAAACAGCAAGAGTGCGAAAAAGTGGGTTAGACTTTTGCAAACGTTTGAGAAATAAAATTAAAGGATGTGAATTTTGATTTGATGAAACTTTCTTGATTTAAAAATTGTACTGGATTTATTTGGTCAATAGGCGCCTCGAGTGGGTCAGTGGATAGAGCAGTGGCTCTGTGACTGCGAGGTCGTGGGTTCGTGGCTGAGCGGCAGCAGAAAAAAGATTTCTCATGCCATATCGGCTTCGAATTCGTCCAGTGAATGAATGAATAGTAATGTCAATGGTGCATATTGGCAAAAAAAGTGAACCGCCTAAAAACAATAGAGGCTGGTACGAAAACGAGTTTCGATGTGAAAGTGGTACTTCAATCGATACAAATATTCGCTGTCACTGATCCCAAACACACACCGAGAAGGGATGCTGTGATATAGTAACGGCACTGATTGTCCACACAGAGCTGCGATATAGAGCGGCTACCCGTATCGGGGGATAAGATAGAATAGGAGTGGGGAAGCATAAGGGGCCCAATTGGTGGCCTGGATGCATCGGAATATCCGAAATGGAGAACTGACCCCTGGCAAAATCTTATCTTATCTTATTTGGTCAATAATGCCTCCGATACACTTTTTAGACTAGGAAAAAATAAACACTAACGTCTCTTTCTTTTTTTAAATTTTTTTGCATTTTGTCTATCCCATTCTTTAACTATCAAATTGAATTTGTTGTCATATTCAAAAGAAGAAAAAGAGTGCGAAAAACTGAGACAGAATTATGCAAAATGTTTGAGTCAAAAAATTATCCTGATCCAAAAGCTTTACCGGAAAAATAAAAGGTAAATTCGTACAGTGAAAAAATTGGTCAATAAAAAATTAATTTTGGTCACTAATGGTTCTGGCGGTTCTGGCACATTTTTTTTTGGATCAAGAAAATTTCATCTAATCGAAATTAACGTCCCTTTTGAACTCTTCTTTTTCTTTTGACTGTCATAATAAATTCAATTTTTAGTTCAATCTAATTTTGAATGCCAAAAAGTGACACATTCATATACGAAACGTTTCAGAAAGAGAGGGATGTAAGTTTTGGTTTCACGAAATTTTTCTGATCTAAAAGGTTTGGCAGAGGGATAAAATATTAAATTTGTTTTTTACTAAATTTAATATTTTATTTCTCACTTGAACAGTGTCTTTAGGTTGATTATTTTGATATATATTTTTTTTCATAATATTTAATTAAAATAATAACTGTGACACTTCAGATGGACATTCTAAAAGTGCAAAAAAAATAATAATGACAGAGGTAGCGTAAATGATGTTATGTCCTAAACATAGACCAATCCCTCTATAACAATTATATTGGAAAATAAAATACACGAAATGCAGCCAGGAAATCGGGAAGAAATTGGCGTTACTTCGCTCATATTTTTTGCATTACTTTAACGAAAACCTTTATCCATATTAGTGTTTAACCCTTTAAGGACGAGAGGGGCAAAAAGTGGGGGTTAGAAAAAATAATTTTTTCTGACTTTTTAGTACAAGATACAACTTTAGATGGCCATAAGAAAAATTAATTTTTGGGTCACCGGTGACCCAATCGTCCTTAAAGGGTTAATAAAGTGACGAAAGGTTCAAGAAAATTTGTAGATTATTTTAAAATACTTTTGCAAACATAGTCTAATTTTTACCTTTCGAATTTCGCTCAAGTGAAAAGGCGACATATTCTTAAATTTATATGTTAAATTTCATCTTGAACGGGGCGTTACTTAAAATATTTCTGGGTGGAGCTTTACCATAATGTAAAATACTACTGCAAATACGAAATTATGAATAAAAAATACTTCATTTTGCATAAACTAATTTGTAAATTTATAATTTTGCAAATAAACATTCTTTGTAGATAAAAAAGGGGTGGTTTCATACATACAGAACTTTAGAAAATATAATTATTTAAGGAATATATAGCTGCTCTCTCTCTGTTCGAGCAGTAAAAATTATGTCTAAGAATTGAACTTGTGTTTTTCCATACAGCAATTATCTAGAAAACAGGACATAGTTTGAATGTATAGGGGAAAGTGCCCATACTTTGTACGATCCCAAGCTTCGTAATCACTAATTTTTTCCTATGTTTCTCAATAAATGTGACTCATCGCACCCATATTTTAAAAACTAGGGGAAAGTGTCCAGTTTTTAAAACATAATGTGGAGTCACATTTATTCAAAAACATAGGAAAAATTTAGTCATTACGAAACTTGGGATCGTACGTAGCATAGGCACTTTCCCCTTCAGTTTATTTCCATTTAACAAACAGTTGTAAAGAAAGTTAGAATAAGATAGAATAGCCAAATGCAGAACATGCTCCAAATGCTATATAAAATTTTTTCCAATAATTTTTTATTTATATATTAGGGTCCAAGAAGAACTTCTTTAACAGGGAACCCCTATTGACACTTTTGTCAAAATGTATCTTAATTCTTAATATATTTAATGTAACGTAAGTTTTTATAACGATTTTTCTATACCCTTTCCACGATGTTCAAATTTTATATCCTAAATGGCACAGATTATGGTGTCTATAGATCCTGATACAAATGATTAAAGTGTTCCTTTAACCCTATTATGTGCTATAATCTTGTTACTTGATTTTTTGCGCTCCATGCAGATAAATCGAAAATCCATTCATTTGGATAAGTTTTAAATTTAAAAAAGTCCCATTTGAAGGAGATTCAGTATTTAATTATTCTACGCTACATAAAATTGCTCCTTTCTCCCCTAATTGTATGAACTCTCCAATTTTACAGTGATATAGAAAGTTCTATCATAGTTTATCAAAATAGTGAGAGTGTAAAACATTTTAAGTTTATGTCAGCCCAATAAAAAAAAAACTTGAACTTTGACTTCATCATTTAACCCTCTAAATTTCTCTTTAAATAAATCAATTCAGTGAATTATAGTTAGAGCATTCTTTCATTGCACAATTTATAAGATTGAAATATTCAGAATGATTGAAGGTGGATTGAAGAGGCGTATAGCTAAAATTGTGTCACAACAGAATACAATAAGACGGGAAAATGTAACACCTGACCTTGATACACACTCCTCATTTATTTTGCAACAATTTTATATAAGCATTTCCCATACCTACAAAAAATCCCAAAAATTTATCATCTAGTAAATGAGATGCGACATAAAAGTCAACCGGCGATAGAATTAAATTAAAAAAAAAACAAGAAATTTATACGAAAATTGTGTATTTTCTTACCCGGTGTTAATTTTGGCATAAGCTTGTTTGTTTTGCAAAAAGAAAAATCACTGAATGTTTTGCTTCCTCTTAGCTATTCCATATCTTCACAAATAAGCTGCCAAAAAAATATCCGCGAAAAAATAAATACAGATAATTATACTTCTCGTTTCCTTCAAATAAATAGAAATGTTAGATTTGATCTTTTTATTTTTTCTTTCTTTTTCCTGTAGATAAATTTAAGAAAAAAAGCATTTCTCAAAGAAAGAAAATCTCATAGAGCTTCTTAGTACACTCAGTCCCGGCATTATGCACTTCGGGATTATGCACCTCACGAGATTATGCACATATACAATTATGCATTTTGCCTACTTTTGGGAGTCAATTTATGAAATCATTTTTCAAATACGCCTGATTGTATACTATTTTGTGACACAGGAAATTTGAAGACACTAGGGGAGACTGGGGCAAAAAGTCACAAATCGAAAAATTCAAAATTCAATATCTTACAAGGTAAAAAAGATAGCGGCTGGATTTTTTTCTATAGATAGCCTCCATAGACCTTCTTCAATGTCGTAAGTTTCTTAGAATTCGAACAAAGAATTTAGAAAATAAAAAAAAATCGAAATTTTTAGCCCTATTTTTGAAATATTTTCCTTGCAGAAGATAACAATTATTACCTACTTATTTTCCAAAATTGATGCACTGGTGAATATTTTCTAAATAATTTGGATTTTTTGAATACGAATCCGCTATCTATTTTAGAATTTCACAAAGGTTCTTTTCTCCAGAAATCCTTTTATTAAAAATGGCCACTTGGGGTAAAAAGTAACAAAAGATATAGAGCAAAAAGTATCAAAAAGCGAAGCAATTTCTGATGCCTAACGACGAAAAGAAACGTCATTATCATGTCTCGCCACTTGTTTGCATTGGTCAAACGATTTGCAGTCTTTTGTGTGTTTTTTTTTTCTAAAATAGCTTGAAAAGCGATTTTCTCGTTTTCTCACTTTTCTCGCAGAGAAAACGGTGTTTTACAAATGTGTAAATGAATAAATTTTCTATGAAAATATGTCCTCTAAGTATTTTTTCAAATTTACGGAAGTCCGTAATGAAGCGAATCAAAATATGATAATACGCAATGTCTGGTACTATTTGCCCCAGCATTTATGAGAATGGTCACAAAATTACCTTTTAGAAATTGGCTCGATAAACGTATTTCCTTCTTACAAAATAGAGGAAAATTACTTTCACAAAGTTGTAGAGCGGTAAATTTCCTATAAAACTGCGCTTATTAGAAATTTTTGTAGTAGCTTGTAAAAAAAAATAAAATATCCGTTTTGTGACTTTTTGCCCCAGTCTCTCCTATGCTTATTTTTCAGTAAAAAACTTTAATATTTTTATTAAGATAAAAATTTTAAATATTTTAACAATGTATTGAAGAACTCTGACTAAAGAGTACTGTTTGTTATTGAATTTCTTTTAAATAGTTGAATCTTTTTGTTCTGACTTCATTTACTCCACGCGAAATTTGTTTTATGGACGGTTCATTAAAAAAAAATCGCCTGTGCATAATCCTGGGACTTAGTGTATATTTACGAAGTTACAACTTAATATCTGATAAATTAGTGAAATAAATTGTTTTCTATAATCTCCTGTCTTTCTTCTCTAATTCAGAACAATTTTTAAGTGCCTTAAGTGTAAATATTGTGGAAGCGAACGTGACTGATTTCACGTAGAATACAATGGACGCAGAGTCAGTTGAGATCGACGGGATTCTGTGAAAGATACACGAGAAGTTTTTAACCCAACACACTTCCCATTCACAAAGATTGTTTTTGCAATCAAATGCTAAATATGACTGTATAGTATATTCATCTTTCGTACAAAAAAACAAAAAGTATTTGTTGAAGAGACATTTTCAGGCTTTTTTTGCGGAATATGAATTAATATTGTTGCTCAATTGCCTTAACATATATGGAAATAAAAGTGTGACACCTTCTGACCTTTGCGAAGTTAGAAAAAAAGAGTCTAATGAAAAATAGAAAAGCTGACCATTCTACAAGAAAAAAACCTACCACATTGATCACACTCATCATTTGAAATTGCCATTAAATCCCCAAAAGTTATGAGTCAAGAAATTGAGTTGTTAGGTAAATATTTATATTTATTTTGCCACATTTAATCACAAAGTTATAATGGTTATAATTGTGTTTATTGCTTGATTTCAAAATGTATATATAGCAAGGAAAAAAACTTTACTTTCCATTCTCAACATGACCATTATATACGTACACACTAAGATAAGTAGCGGTAATTGCAAATTGTGTTATCAAACAATGCCCGCGTATGCCTTTCGCCCTCAATAAATCATATTTTCTCACTCTTTCAATTTTCTAAGTCATTATCAACACAAACACTAATACTTTTCTCACCAGTATTTGTACATCAGCAAATAAAATCAATCGTATATGCGAACAATGAAGTATTAAAAGTCACAAAACATTTATATTAAATTTTTCCCACTATAATAACTGATACTGCGTATCCCATGCAAAAATCGCATAAATGTTTTACTCGAAAAACACTGATGAACATCATGCAATGTATTCGCGGAAGTGGAATGGTAAGAGACAAAGAGACTCCTAAATATCATTAACTTTGTCGTAATCAAAAAATTGATAACACGGTTTTTATGGTGATTTGTAGAAAAATGTGCTGAAATTTGCGTATTTAACCCATATGAACTATAGGTGTTTACTAACAAATTAAAGATAGTGTAGGATATTTATCTATCAGTTGAATAACAAACGATCTTATAACATAAACTAACAAGTTTTTAACAAAAATTCCGACTGGAAATATATATCTAAATCGATTTTAATTGAAGCTGAGATTTGTTTTTGAAAATTTTTAAACCTAACCTCAAATTTTACATAAAAATTTGTATAAGTCTGTTAAGAAATCTTCGAAATTGCTTTATACAATTAGAGAAGTACAGGTTTTTCAAGATTTTTATATTCGTTATTTGTATAAATTCTACTGGTTTGAAGATAACCAAAAACCTATAACATAAGACATAACACTCTTTTAGAACCAAATCAGTTTGCTTAATTTAAAAAAAAAAAGAAAACTTTTTGGTGTTTATAATGAATTTAAATCTGCAATATAATAAAAATCTTGAAATATACGAACTTTACAGCAGGACAAATGTTCTTTTTTAATTCTGCTAGTGCTTCCTAAAATTTTACATTATATTTGAGGTTATGTGTAACTAGAATATCACGTTATAACGCCGCTTTTTCAATACTGTTTGTCCCGCAATTACCAACATCACGCTATCAGTGACAAACAAACACTTTTACTTAATTGTGAGCTAAAGTGAAGTGTACCAAATTTCGGCATAGTTACATGCAAGCACCAAAGTCTATAATATTTTTAATACATATTAAATTTTTTGTAAATTTTTTTTAAAGGAACGTTGCTTGGAACCGCATTTGCTTTTTTCTAAAATCATTCTTAATCTTAATACATTTTTCAATGAATAAAAACATAGACATTGCATTGGGTTATATTTCGGCCACCTTGATTCTTATAGTTCCTTTATTCTTTTTTTGCATTGTATAATCTTTAGAGTAAGCAAAGATTAAAAATTCATGAAAATTTGACGAATAAAAGAAATGGCCGAAATTGCAAGCTGACCAAAATTTAGTACTCTACTCTAATTCGGAACTTTAAGATTTGCTAACAATTTTCAATGTGCAAAGGAAATAAAATAATAAAAAAAAACAATGAAGAAGTACTCTCGAATGTAAAGTCTTGTACTTCTTCGTGGCTTTCCCTTTTGCCTACCTAACACAGTAAGAACATTTCAAAATTTCAAAATAGAAATGATTCCGAATTACCCCATTTTATTTTTATTATCCAACCTTTATTAGAAAACAATTTAAAAAAAAATCCGTTTTAAGGTAAGAATTCAACATTCTAATGATATATTAAAGAACTCAGAATAAAATTAAAATTACTTAATTTTCAGTTTGAAAAAAAAAAAGAATTTTGAAAAAAATTAAAATATTTATGATTTTTTTAAAATGTGCGCTGAAATTCTTCGTTTATATTACTGCATTTCTGTATGTTATTCGATTTTTTTGATAGGACACTTTTACGCAGCTGAAGTTTTTCAAGGCTCATTTTCCAAATGTTTATGAATTAAATTTAAGTTAACTATGAAACCACCTAGTTTCTCTTTGTTGTAGGGTAATACAGAACATGTTCTATCAATATTAATTTAGTATATTAAAATTTTATATTTTTTTGCTAATGTGAAACTGCCCCACCTTCTTCTAGTATTTTCATTTTTTCCTTTTTGATTTTGAACCGTCTAGATAGAAAGGGTTAAATGTTGAATGAACTATGTGCGTTATACTGTAACACTAAACTTCAGCATAATTTCTTCGCAATTCTTTTAATAGAAACCACTTTATATAACATAACAATAAATCTTCAATTGACTTTTATTTTACAAATGCAGACGTTAAAGCAACAAATTCGTTGAAGTATTCATTCAGTAACATTGAGGCAAATGTCCCGAAAATTATTAATAAAATTCTATCACTCCCCACAGAGAATTTCATGAAAATAAATAGTCAATTTCCTGACCAACATCATTTAATCAAATTAACTCATACCAATCAGACAACCAAGAATTCTGCCCCTAACACACGAGAAATTTTTATACCAGAGTCAACGCCACGCGCGTCTTTTGCATTCGTCAATTATTTATGACTCAGTGTATTAACATTTCTGGAATAAAACATACAAGTTTTGTTATGGCATCTGATTGAATTATACAGGTGAGTTTTTTTTATAGTAAAATCTAAAGCAAGAAAATTTAGTAATTTCCTAGGTCGCAGTTTCTCCTGTTTCACTCTTATGTATGCAACAGTATACTACATTTCATTTCTTCATATTTAATTCCTGCAAACCGCTTCTATTTTTAGCTAGTGGTCAGATTAATGCGTGTGTCGACTCTTGTTGGTATTTGATTTAGATGCGAGGGAACATGAGTGCAAAAGCATGAATTTAAATTGCACGAGGGATACGTTGGAAGAGAAGCTGAAAACCACATAGAAAATCCACCATCCATGATCATGTCTCAGTTGCATCCGTTCAGAAAATATTGTACATTAAAGAGCTGACAAGAATGAGTGGCAAATAAGTGGGTTGGACGTTGGACGTTTTCAACTAACCGAGAAAGAATATGAGTCTTAGAAGGTAAAATACAAGAGAGGCACACAAAACACCAGAGAAAACAAGAAAACTTTCCAATTTTCCTGCCGGTCTCTCAACAATATTAATTTCTGCTGCAATAACTTTGCGGTCTCTCTCTCTCTCTCTCTCTCTATTTAAACTAGATGACTCCTAGCGTCCTAGCAAATTCAGGAAAGAATTTTTGGCCAGTTACAAAAATTCCTTTGAAAAAAATTAATATTTAATCCAAAAAACACAATGAAAGGGTTAAAAAAAAACTCAATAACATTTTTGTCGGAGGGGCCACCAAAAGGTTATCTAATCAGCAGATTTTTTTTTCATTCTATCTATTCTCACTATCACCCAACATAATGACTTTTCCCATTAGTTTGTTTTACAATCAAATAATGCGTACAGAAAAGGCTCACAAATCGCGATAAATCCCTTTTACCACCGCAGATTCACTTTCGGCACTAAATTCTCTGTATTATTTTTATTTTTTTACAGAATGCAATAAAATTCCATTTAATTTTTTTTTCTCCATTTATAACTATTTTTCTTTTTTGTGAAACAAGGTTAAAGTGGATCATGCGGAACCTCAACAAAGTTTAAACTTCAGCACTTTGTAGGTGTTTTGCAAACAGTAACAATGAGCAATGTGAAATAGCGGCTCATGAAAAAAATAAATAATATATAGGGCAAAAAACTGATGATGTATTGCATAAAACATATTGCAAATACTTTGATATTAAATCATAGTTTTTCTTTATAAGTCAGAAGATAAGTGAAAAAAATAGCAATAAACAGGGTAATTAAATTCACAATCATCTTCTTTTGCGACGATGAAAAAAGAGTCACATCTTACATTAAAAAGTTGCAATGACTTTTTCAATGTGTGTTTCTTTTTCTTATTCATCCCTATACGAGACTTAAATTACACATTCAGTGATAATTTCATAATGTTTAGTTAGGCAGAGCCTACAATTAAAATGAATCAAAGACGGAGATTACAGCCTTGAATTGGTTGTTAACTTGTGAAGATAAATTAATCAAAGAAAATAATAGAATTTTTATAATCGTTTGTTTAAAAGGTAATTTCAATAAAAAGAGATTGTAAAAAATCTCAGTTAAAACAATTTTACAATAAAACGTAATCTTCGAATTCAAAATGATATTGCGAATTTTCCCTTGGGATCCTTGAGGTTGCTCTTATAGTGAGACAAACAATGGAAAAGTTGAGCATATTTGTTTTAACCCTTTAACAACGAGACACTTTTTACGTGCTGAAAATCAACAATAAAAATTAAACTGAGCAACATAATCAATGATAAGTCTTACATCTAATCTTGGAAAGTTCAACCGAGTCTGATTCGGTGTATTTTGTGGTTCTATGAACGATAGGGACAAAAATAGCCCAAAAATTTAAGTAACTTTTCTGACAATACCAATGAATAATATTTTTCGCTCTAATGAAAAATAATACGTATGAGTATTTTAGTTTTTATTGCCAAAAGGGTTTAGCTTAAAAATAATTGAAAGTATATAAAATAAATAAAATAAATTATGAATTTGAGTATTTAAAAATTCGCCAATTTTGAGCTTAAATATTTACTGCATAACAAATAGCTAGAGACTTGCAAAAAATATTCTAGATTCTTTTCATCTTCTACTTTACAATTATGTACAGACATAAGAAAGAAATAACTTTAGGTAGTCAGGGAAAATTATTTTCATTATGGGACACCGGTGTTAAAGGGTTAATCGAAAGCTTGAAAAATATGCTGGCAAACTTTTTTCAAATTTAACTGCTGTCCGAATAAAAGTATTCCGATCTTAAGAGCCCAATTAGCGAGAGTCTACTGAATAAGATTCAATTCAATTTAAAAATAGGAGAAGAGGTCCTATTTCAAAGCTGTGCCAATTCAAGGCTACCCCACTGCTTCTTACACCGTGAAAATTAATTCTTTATAAGTGGAAAAGTTGAAGACCTAATAGGGACATAAGAAGTAAGAAATAAGGGATAGAAAAATCAATTACTGGGGATAAAATTCGGTTTAAATTTTTAAGTAATTTTAAAACTTTCTGAATAGAACAAATTATAAAAATCAATCTAAAAAAAAAAACACATCTAAAAGTGATGTGACAAGTGGCAACGTTTGGCCTTGGAAAACACCAAAAAATTCTAACTAGAGGTCATTGACCACAATGGACTGTATATCTACAAAGGTTACTTTCAAAACATATCTCAAAGAATGACAAAATGTAGGAGTCATTTCTGAAATCATATAAGTTTCATTAAAACTTAGAATTTACTACTACAATGTGAAAGCATTCAAAATGCTTGTGGTTTTTATATTTACACACTTTAAAAGTAAGATAAAAATATTATTCATTACATTTTTAAATCTGCCATAACATTTAAACAAAAAATTAAAAACGATTTCTAGCTTGAACTTGGATGGATAAACTACAATTATAATATTATATTTGTTAAATGAAATGAAGTCTGTTGTCTGTTGTCTGATCAATTAATTTCATAATAAATTTGTTTATTTCCTGCCTTTTTTGTGTTTTTTTTATCAAAAACTATAGGTTCTTTTATTTATTGAATAATTCAAAAAATTACATTTTGATAGTAATAAAATTAATTTTTATGTCTGAAAAAGTAATTTAGGTTCAATTATTTATTAAAAAAAAAACAGTAGCATGAAGGAATTTTTAATTAAAAAAAAACATCAAAATTTTTATACGTTAACAGTTTGTTGTAACAAGTTAGTAATCTAAAAGGATGTCTTTCTCAAATCAAGTTTTTTTGTAGCATATATACAATATTATTAGTTTTCAGTAGTAAAACTACAATAGTCAATCACAAAAATTAAGAAAAAATACTTTTAAACACAATTTATTTGCTGAACTTCTTATTTAAAATTTTTAAAAATTCCCCGTTCGAACCTGATTTTCGGAGATCTTTTTTGATAAAATTTTGCAGCAATAATGTTTACTCAGAGTAGATTCATCTGACATAAAAAAAACAAGATAGGAGTATTTCCTATGCTAAACTCGTACTCGTTTTAAGTAAAAAAAAAAGTTTTATTTCTTGGATCACAAAATAGTAATATTTTGTATAAAATTCTCCCAAAAATATTAAATTTAATTTTTCAAAAATCAACCGTTTAAATACCATTTTAACTCATCTAAGACCAGGAAATATTTAGTATTTTGACTTCTGGTGAATCTTCTCTGAGCAATCGTGACTACCGCAAAGTTTTTTTTAAGGTTACCAGGTTAGTCAGGACTTAACGGCTGAAAACTTAAACAAAAATTTTAAATTTAGATTTAAAAAAATCAGAAAATATAATCCAAGTATTGTATACTCTTATAAGTCTAACATCTTGAATTAAACAAATTTTATTATGGTAAGAAAAAAAGAGAAAATATGCTGTTTTTTTGTCCTTTTGAGCCAAGAAACCCCTTAACTGGCCATTTGCAACAACTTACTCTCCAATTTGCCGCAGATTCAGTCCAATTAAAATATTGGCAATTATCAGACTGTGATTTGTGGGTATTTTGGTAAAAATCAAATTTTCTAAATAATAACTAAAATAAAAATCTAGATAAAATATTATCTATAATTAAAATTAAAATCTTAATTTTCATTACTTAAAAAAACTTTGAGAAATAGAAACTTATTAAGAATTTATGAACTTATCTTGGCAACAGAAGTAATATTCTGAAAAAACAAGTTTTGGAAAACGGTTAAAATAATCTTTTTAAAATTCTGCCAAAAGGATGTTATTTTACAATTTGACAAAACTGTTTCTCGTAAATTATACGAAAAAACATACTTAGACAAACTTTTAACAAGATCCAGTTGACCGTCAAATTCACAATTTTTTTTTTTACAATCTCTATGACAAATTTTTCTTGTTAATTTGACAAAACTTGTTTTTTTCAGAGTATAGTTTTAAAAATATTTATGATCAATTATTATAAATCGTTTACTGTTCATAATGTAATATTTTATTGACTATTTGAATTTTTAGAAAATAAAATTATTTTAATAAAAACGTAGAATTTAAACACAATGCGAAATTCTGAACAAACCTAATTGAGACGCTCAGAACAAGAGTAGACAATTTTAATAGGGAAATACATACAAAGGAGACCACTTTGCTCTGAGCATCTCAATTTGGAGTTTACTTTTAATTACTAATTATTACTAAATTTTTAAAGTCCGAAATACCAAATTGGTTTTCCCTAAATTCCTCGTAGCCAGGAAAAAGAAAACCAAATTTTAGACAAATTTGGGTAAAAAAACATAGATAAAAAACAAAAAAAAATAATATTTTTATAAACTTAGGGGAAGTGTGCCAAATTTCGGCCAGCTTCTAATTTCGGCCACTTTGAGTGTAATTTCAGCCATGCAAATAAATTAATTGAAATTATGTATGTTATCTTCGAATAGTCAATAAATTCATTTTGCTTTTAAACATTCATTAATTTTAGGATGTATTAACACAAAGACCGTTAAATTTTAGGTATAATTTGAATTTAAATTGCGCTGTAAAAAACTCAGTGTGGAAAGAGTCTTACAAAAAATGTGACAGATCGATTGAGTTTTCTAGCAGTCTTGTGATTTCTGGTGAAGTGCAGAAAGTTTTCCTTCGGTGTTTTTCATGAAAATTTATTAGTTTTCATTAAAGATTGTTTCTGTTTATGTTAATTATGAATCAATCTATCAATCTTTAAATTTCGGGTAAAATTTCCCAGCTGGATCCTGTATTTCGCGTATAAAAGTATATACTTTGTGAGCGTCTCTCCGGTGAGGTAGTGTTGCCTATTCCGGCAACATCTTTTGCTTTCCCAAATTTCTTATTCATTTTATGTTTTTTTTTTTTTGAATTTCTGAGTTCTACAATGTCCAGAGAAGAAAACATCGCTTCTATGAAAAAGATGATGTGGAAAAGGCCTTGGAAGAGTTCAGGAAGGGCAAATTGCTACGGGAATCTGCGCGTATATTTGAGATGCTGCTCTTAAGGTCTTCAGGACAAATTACACGGAAGATCTCAGGGCTTGTAGGTCATATAAACGCATTAAACTAAATATTAAACTCGTTCCGTTTGACGTTTTGAAATTTTCTATCCGTTGCGTCACAAAAGGTGGTCAGAAAAAAGGTGGCCGGTATTTCACTCAAAGTGGCCGGAATACTACCCAAAGCAATGTCCATATTATTATTAATTTTTCAATATTTTAGGAAGTGATTTCAAGAAAACTAATATGATAAACTAGTTTTCAAGGTTCCACATAACCTTCCCGAAAAGGAAGTAACAAAAAATATCAATATGAATTAAAAATATTGCATTTCAAACTTAGGACTTCGGTGCTTATATGCTACTATGCCGAAATTTAGCACACTTACCCTAATAACGCTTTCATTAGAAAAACCACAATTTACCGACCAAATATGTAAGATTCATGACTTTTTTTCTAAATAAATCCTTAAAAAGATTTTAAAATATGGAATAATATCAATTGAAATGTTTTATTCTAAATTGAATTCAGCTATCGAATATCATTTTCAGTAGTATTTTATGAACTTCAGGTTTGTATTGTTGTAGAGACCATAGAGGGGTTAATAGTTACCGTGTAAACAGACGGAATTTCCACGGGAATTCCCACGAGCAAATGGTAAATTTGCTATACAAGCGCCCTCTGCAAAAGTGCACGAAACTGCCCGAATGTCTTGAAATATTTTGAATTTCAAATGGAAATTTTCCGTTGGAGGGTGAAATATTCAATTTTCTAAAATGGAAAAAAGCTATCTCGCTCGAGATAGCTTTTTGCTTCCGGAGAATTCCGAAAATTTAATTTGGAGTGTTTTTAAGCAAATAATATATGAAAAAACATGTAAAATCTCCTGTAGTGATCAAAACATTGATTTTAAAAGCAAATTTGAAATCGAATAATAATACTATAATAATTTTGAAATGATTAGTGTTTCTGGATTAAATTAAATATTTATCAATAACATTTCAGAAGAGGTTTAAATGATTGGAAAGGCAGATTCAAAATTTATCTTTTTCAATAAATCCCATTATTAAAAAATGTAAAGAATATAATAATGTAGATAAGGAAATACAAAGAATAGTAAGAAATATCGAAGTTCCCTGATGAAAATTATAGCCAGAAACCATATAAACTGCTTTTTCGGATATAAAATATTACTGCAATATTTTTTATTGTTTACTTTTTTTGGAAATAAAATTTTAAAATATTTTACAGTCTTCTTGTTTTTTAAAACAATTTGTATTCAATTATTATACAATTAACTAATCTTTGTAAACATCTCTGTTCCGAATGAATTGACTGCTTGGTCACCCAGGGATATTTTATACATTTGCTTCTAACACTTTATAAAATTTTAAATTATCAGCACTACAATTAAACGAAAATTAATCAATAGGTACTATCAGCAAAGATATCCAAAGCCTGTCGTTGATTAATCCACTTTAATTGGGGGTTTTTGACAAGATATTTACGCTATAACAACGTTTCTAATCATTTCTCGAGATATTTTAAAAGATTTTCCATGAAATGTATTAATAGATAATATTACTAATATCCTTGTGGTATAATAAAGCCACTTTAATAAAATAAAGTACCTAAAATATCTTCCAGATATATATTCCGTTATTTATATTCGGAAAAAACAAAATTTGAAATTCAAATCTTCGGAGCATTTTGGTGTTGCGCTTGAAGTCCACCAGAGGCGCATAGAGCAAATGGTAAAAATTTGACAGTTCAAAATGGGAATTTCCATCCGGAATTCCCATCCGGAATGGAAAATCTCATGGGAATTCCCGTGGGAATTCCGTCTGTTTACACGGTTAATGAAAAATTCATTTTTCTGAAAAAAAACTGTTTTAAATCTGACCTTGAAATCTTTGTAAGAAACTTTATGTACGTCTTTTCCTTTTCTATTTATATACTTCACAAAACATGCATTGAGAAGAACGCGGAAAAACAAAGTGATAAAGCTTCTCCGAATGAATTAATAAAATGGAAATTCAACTGCTTTAACGATTAATTCAAAATTGTGGCATTAAAACCTGCGAAAAACTTAATGAGTTTTAAAACAAATTGAAGCTAAGATCTTGCCAAAATGAAGGAGCATTTAGCTCCCCAAAAATTTGCCCCCAAATGCGTAATATATTTACGAATGGGATTTGTGTCTCGTGTTTGTAATTGCGCATAAAATGTTTGTACCTCCCTAGAAATCATGGAATTCCCTCCTGTTTACGTGTTTTTGCCATATGGAGTGAAAGAAAAATATACTAATCCCACCAGAGGAAAATATAAAATGATAATTCAATTGTCAGCCCACCCAGAAGTGATAACAGATTTTTTTCAACTTTTTTTTTGAGCCTATTATTGTGTGGAAATTTGTTGAAAGTGACTGATGAATGGTCTTTGTTGTCTGAAGAGGAAATTTGCATGAGTCTCTTCGGATGATTTTGCTGCATTTACAAAAGAATTTTGCAAAGATCAGCGGAGTGTTTGGGGTAGATGAGATTTCTACTGTTTTTGCCTCAACTTGTGAGGCCTTAAATGGCACTAATTGGGAATGGCCAGAAGATGATAGGAATTTTGTGTAATTAGAAAAGTTCACCAACCTCCGAGAGACGACAAATCATCTCCCATTTTTGCTGGAGTTGCCATCTGGTACTTGTTGGCAAATGAGAAACTCCCTGCTACGTTCCAATTTCCAAACTGCGCCGTCTTCTCTAATCTCTGATGTCTCTGTGTCTCCAAAAGATGCCTCTCCCTCTTCAGCTGACCTCGAATGTTTGCCCAAAAGCCAGGCAAAATTCCTCTAACACAAACACTCTCTTCTCTCTATTTCACAATTCTTGCAAAACTTCCCAAATTCACTTAATTTTCTTCCTCAGCCCCTTAATTTCTTCAGCCCACGTATATTCAACCCGTCTTCCCAGGGTTTACTCTTTGAATCGCAGATTTATTGCAGGAGAACAAAGAATATCAATTCTCTGCTTAGAAATTTTCTCTCTGTGTTTTGTTTACAAAACAACTTCCGCGAAGTGCGTCAATTTTCTTCACACTGCTCTTTTCACAAATTCAAAATAGTCTCAAGGGGTTGATTTTTCACACTCGGACAACACACAAGACTTCTCAAACGTAAGTCAACGTGTCGATTTTCACTGAGTCACTGGAAAAATCGCCTTTTTCTGTTGCCAAATCACAAATGTTGCTGCTCCTTGTTGCGCAGCAGAGAAAACACAATAAAGCTAACAGTCAGCGCACCCTGCGATGGGGCCTGAAAAATTGAATGAAAGCTTTCGAACATATTTTCGAAATAGTATTGCCAGATGCAAAATTTAATACAAAACCCGCCAAAAGCAAATTTTGTTTTCTTTGGTTCGTAGTTCTTCGTAGTTTCATGCACTTTACTTATTTTCAATGTTTGTTTATTTCGAATATTCATAGTCATACAAAATATAAAATCAGAAAACGTGTAATAAAAACATCAACAATACTTAAAGTATTACAAACTATGTGAAGCGATAAATCCTCTGGATGGAATTCTCAATTTATTCAAGGTACCCCATATCCACGGCATGTTTGAACATATCGGCTACACGCAAGCGACCTTCTTTTGTTGGAATTGGCTTCAATACCCATATTTCCTGCAGAGGAATTGCATCATCTCCCTGAATTGAATCCAAATCGAAAGCATCGCTCTCTGGTATGACGGAAAATGGCACAGATTCAATTCCCATTCCCACACCGAAACGTGCAAATTTTCTCATTTCCTCCTGAAGTGCCGAATAGGGAAAGATTTCAGGCTTTGAACCCAGGTCCTCGAGCAGCCGGCAACAACTGGAATGGTAAGCTTTGAGAAGATCATCGTAGTGTTTTTCCCTGAGTTTTTGAGTTGTACATGAGTAGATAAAGAATGAGATGTCTATAGCCAAGGTAGCACATCTGGCTAGCTGGAAATCTATAATTCTAATCTCTTTGGGCACTTTTGATCCAGCACCCGCAGAACTTGCATCATATTTGAAGAGAAAGTTGGGTGTCCAGCCATCTCCATGACCAATAACTGCTAGAGGTGACTCAGCATGAGTAATTTCACACAGGTTATCGTAGAGATCGTCTGAGATGAACTTTAAAGCTTTCTTTTCAATTTCTGTTCCTGGATATTCCTTTGCAAGAGCATCTTTAGCAACAACGATCTGAGTTTTCATAAAATCACTGTACCATGCTTTGAGACTTGAAATGTAATAGGTTTCTTCCACTTTTTGAGATAATTTAGCAAAGTTCTCAGGTTCTTGATCCTTCATGGCCAAGGATAGAGCATGTAATCTCCCAAGAGATTCCAATGCGAGGCGACAATGTTCAAAATCCATCCCATTTTGACGATCTGCTGATACAAATCCATACTTGCTCAAGTCATCCAAGGCCACATAATCATGGTTTCCATCGCAAAAAGAAGAATAACATCTGAAAGAATCACGGAAGTTATGAAAATACACAGCTGAGATATCTCAATGTCAACCTTGGATATTCAATAAAGGGTTTTTTGGGGCTCCTCCTGGCTTGAAAGTCCTCAAATGCCGGAATAATATCTTCGTAGAAGGTGATTTCATTCTTAAAGAAGGCAGCTGATCTGAAGGTCTTCCGACGACCAATGTTTTTGGGCAAGCCCTTCACCACGAAATTTAGACAAGTTGAGGAACAACTTCCGGGTTCTTCTCCATCAATTCGCAGGCGAAACACTTCACTGAGATAGGAATCTCCTTTTTTGCTGAACCCATCCACCAATTGGTACCCTTTTAGTTTGTAGTTACCCTCCTTCCTGAGGATTTCCTTCAGTTTGTCCTCAGTAAATGCTAGAGAAATATGTTCGCTTAGTGACATTGTGCTTGTCAACCACGTTAGAATAGAACTGATTGGGCTGGAAGTTGAAATCTAACTGGCAAATCACAATTACGCTTTGAATATTTATCTTATCTCTTAGTTAGGTTGGTTCGGTTGATGCTTCACCAGTTTAAACGCTCAATTAAAATGATTAAACTAATTTATCGGTAATACTCAATTATAAATGTACAAAAAGGCATCCCATATGTTCCTTTAACACAATTAAATTTTATTAATCCTTAGTGACAAAAAAATGTACAGATAATAAATTGTAAAAATATCTTTCATATGCAATCCATTGACTTCAGTGGTCCTAACATCTATATATAATAAGATCTCTAACAAAGAGAATAAATTATGTTCAGTTTTATTTTCATTTGTATTATCAGTGTTTCATATTTTGGCGAGAGATTTTCTGGGAAAGAAGAAGAAAGGACGCATTTGATGCAAACTCTCATGTTGTGGAGAAATATCCGTGTGGAAGAAAATCGGACCAGACCAGTGTAAACGTCTCAAACATAGGGACAAAATCATATCTTTAGGCTGAACACCATGCTGAGGAATTGTTCGTAGTGGATTGTGATGACACCATCCATGTCTGTATCGTACTGCCGGAAGGATGATGTGAGAGTCTAGAAAAAAAAAGGATTCAAAAGGCAAAATTTACTTCCCTCGAACATATTGCACTTCTGCATGGGATGTGCGAGCATAACAAGTTTCTTACGTAGAGAATAATACAGCACTGAATGAAGTCATCAAAGAGAATCGTCCCACGACCATATCGATCAAACTTCCGAATCAATAGCCCAATCAAATGGTCAGATAGGCGGTAGCCAAAAGCTGTTAGAGCAGTCTTCAGCTCATTTCGGTCGATGTTTCCGGAATTGTCGGTATCGAAGGATCTAAAGCAATTCTGCCAGTCTGTCACGTACTTCCACAAGGCCCCAAAATCCTGAAAGCTCACTGTACCCTTGTTCTCCTTGTCAAACATCCCAATCATTAGGCGCACTGTTTCGGGATTGAAGGGGCTCCAGGTGCCATTTGACAAGGCTTGCTGCAGTTCATCGGCCGAAATATGCCCACTGCGATCTTTATCCACTCTGGAAAGCAACAAAAAGAGAGGAATTGCGAATGAGAAACAGAAAAGAAATTATACTCCAAGACAAAGCTATCAAATCAGTTTCAAGTGTATCGTCATATGATGTCTCTTGAGCCAAATGAGCCACATCACAGCATCTCCCGAATTTCTTCAAGCTTGGCATGAAACTAATCACGTAAAAGAACACATTGATGACTCATTGGTATTCTATGAATGGGGCGCGATTGATGAGAAAGTGTAATAATGACGAAATTTGAGATTTTCCTTGACTAACCTCTGAAACACATCCCAAAGAAATTCCTGACTAGGCATTGGTGATTGGAAAGCCATTTTTCTACAATAAATCTATTCTACAAGGATAACACTTTCAATTGATACTATATTCACTGATTTATTCGTTCTATTGTACTTAGAAAACCACAAAAGAATCCTGAAACTTATTTCGTTTTTGCAAGAGTTTACTGACACTTTTCTTGACTCACTGCCGAGGGGTTACTCATAAGAAAAGAAATTGGCTTGCGTTTCCCGTTTCCAGAAACACGAGAAATGTTTCTCCGTTTCTGTTTCTGTTTCTCCGTTTCTGTTTCTATCGCTAAAAAAATTGTGTTTCTCTCGTTTCTTGGTGTGTTTCCTCGTTTCCAGCATGTTTCCAGTTATGTTTCTTCGTTTCTAACCATGTTTCCTTGTTTCTATTTGTGTTTCCTTGTTTCTAGTTGTGTTTCCTCGTTTCCAGTCGTGTTTCTCGCGTTTCTAGTTGTGTTTCTGCGTTTCCATGCATATTCCCTTGTTTCTACTTTGTTTCTATCCAAATTTTTATCCAGACATTTAAATCCGTAATTTTCTTTCAAATTTGAATAGTTTTATCGAATTTTTTCTTCCCAATGCAGAAAAGTGCCCGACTAAACACATGTACATTATGGAATTTGTGTCGCATCAGGTGTTATGTTAGCTCAATCTGGCATGCTTTTTATGTAGAATTATTTAGCTATTTCTAAAATAATTTTATTAGAAATTTAGACTGGCGATGGCGTAGGGTAAATTAAGCTAATTCAAAATCTGCTCCAAATGGAAATTTTTTGATACTACGGCTACTACAAATGGAAAAATCATTGTTTTCACGATAATTACAATACTAAATTATTATATTTATATAATTTTCTATACAACAGTTTCATTATTTGGGTAATTTTGCTCCAAATTAAGCGAAAATCCATTTAGGGTAAATGTCCTAATTCAAAACCATTTCCAGACGCTTTAACTTTGACAGAAGATTCAACACATATTTAGTTCATATTTTTTCTGAACGAATTAGATAAATTTGCTCCTTGACTCTTTTAGAATGTTACTGTTTAGTGAAAATTATTTAGATATAATTTGAAAACTTATTAAATACAAGAAAAATACGCGAGTGTAAAATGCTTCTATTGGAAACAAATTAATCCAAATGGAGGCAAGGGAAAGTTTCTAATTGGAGACAAACAGTGTAAGTGAAACCGCGACGAAAGGCTTCCAAAACCTTGCTGAGTTGCTCTTGTGTGCAGGATTTGTACTTATTCCTGGTCTTTTCACCTTTCCCATCTAAATCAATAAGAATATCTCTCCAAAAAAATCATATTTCCGGGGTTTCCTATTGAATCATTTGCAGACACTTCAGAAAAACCCTTTATATTCACGAAATAGGTAATTATTTCATTTGAAAACTTCACGTACCGTTAACAATAAAGATTATCACTTAATTTAACTAAAATTAGCCAGAAATATGACATAAATTTTAAACAAAACGAATAAGCAACAGTCACTTTATTGTGTTCTTCATTGGAAAACATGGTCAATCGATGAAAAATTCGATGATGAAAAGGTACCCTTTTAATTTTTCTGAGAGATTAACAAATTAAAATTTTTGAATATGAATGGATTTTTACTTTATTTGGAGCAAAATTAGATAAATAATGAAACTGAGGTAAAGAAAATATATAAATATAATAATTCAATACTGTATTTATCATAAAAACAATGACGTTTCCATTTGGAGTAGCGAAAAATTTCCATTTGGAACAGGTTTTGAATTAGCTTAATTTACCCTATATTCACAAATTTTAATTTGTTAATTTCTCAGAAAAATTAAAAGTGTACCTTTTCACCATCGAATTTTTCATCGATCGACCATATGTTTTCCAATGAAAAACAAAATGAAACTGTTGTTTATTCGTTTTATTTAACATTTAATGTCACATTTCTGGATAATTTTAGTTAAATTATGTGCTCATCTTTATTGGTAACGTTTCTTGAAGTTTTCATATGAAATAATTACCTATTTCGTAAACAAAGAGTTTTTCTGAAATGTCTGCAAATGTTTCAAGAGGAAACCCTGGAAATATGATTTTTTTAACCTATTGTTATAGATGGGAAAGGAGTAAAGCCCTGGAATAAGAACAAATCCTGCACACAAGAGCAATTCAGAAAGGTTTTGGAAGCTTTTCGTCGTGGTTTCACTTACACTGCCTGTCTCCAATTAAAAACTTTCCCTTGTCTCCATTTGGATTAATATGTTTCCAATAGAAGCATTTTACGCTGGCGTATTTTTCTTGTATTTAAGAAGTTTTCAAATTATATCTAAAGAATTTTCACTAAACTGTAACATTCTAGAAGAGTCAAGGAGCAAATTTATATAATTCTCTGGAAATGGTTGTGAATTAGGACATTTATTCTAATGAGTTTATTTGAAGATGTTCCGGTAATCGTCTGTAGGGGGAAGTGGGGCACCTTTGAAAGTGGGGTACCCTTGAAATTGGGATTTTTCTCCTATTTTTAAGTGGAATTAATCCATATCATAATGTAATTTAGCTTCTCAATCTGTTTGTACAGCTAAATTATATCACGAAAAGGCTCAATTTTATTTAAAAATAGGTGAAAAATCCCAATTTCAAAGGTGCCCCACTTTTAAAGGTGCCCCACTTCCCTCTATAGGATTGGGGTCACCTCAAAATTAAATTTATTTATTTTTAAATATTAGAAAAACCTATTTTTTTTAATATATTTTAGGGGGTAGGGGACGTATGAGGGGGAAGGGGGAAAAATAAAGAGATTAGCTTCGAAATATTATCATTTGAGGAGGGGTCATCGAAGAGCGGAAGTCTATATCTCTTACCGTCTGAATCGTCTGAATTTTATATGAGTCAGAAGATAGAAAAAACGCTAAAAACAGTATTTTTAAAAGAGAGCTGTTACCGCTACTTTACCGATTCATAACCGATTTCGACTAATGCAGTCGGGTTCAGAACTAAGACCTTTCAAAAAAAATTATATATGTGTCTAATATTTGGTTTTAAATCCGTTAAGTTTAAATCCGTTGAAAATTAGGCTCTACAAAGTGGTTGAACTTTGGACCTTGAAGACTTCAAGGTCAAAGTCAAGGATTTTCGGTGAAAAGCGTCGCAAGACAAAATGTT